>NC_044924.1:7746982-7791855 GCF_003576645.1 Ipomoea triloba | reverse complement strand
AAAAAAAAAAAAAAAAAAAAAAAAAAAAAAAAAAAAAAAAAAAAAAAAAAGAGAGAGAGAGGATCTCTTTGATCTATGATTATGCAAAAAGAACTTACACAAGCTCAAAATTCTATTAATTAGATAAATTTTATTCTTTCAAGGTGCTGAGAATTTTTATTTTTTTCTCTTTCAAACACAGTCATTTATTCAACTAGTTTAAAATACAATTTATAAAGAAAAACAATCAAATAGTAAAGTTCTTAAATCACATAAATAGGAATTTTTCAGTCTAAAGTCAATAACGACTTAATATGGTTTTACACATTACTATATGTACAACAATACACAAGCAGGTCAAGAAAATAGCTGATCAGTGAAAGAGCAAAGTAAAAAGGTTGGAAATCAATTAATTGTTTCAGCTATAGATTCTTTTAATTACTATCATCGACTTAAGAGGGTATATAGACTCTCACCTTGCGACTAGAGACCTTAAATCCAACATCAGCTGCTGTAATGCCAATACGCTTGAAAAAGCAAACGATTGAGGCAATCAGCTCTGCTTCAGCCTAGAAAAACACAGGAAAAATAGTTAAGTTATACATTAAACAGAAATAACAAAGGTATTTCCTCTCTTTTTTAAAAAAAAAAAAAAAATTATTATTAAATAATAATATTATTCTAGCATCCACTATAATAAAATAATTGGATTATAATGTTTTCCCCAGATGTATATTTAAACAAATAGAACCACTTTGTGCCCAAAAGAAAATGGAAGTAGTCATCTCTATTATAATTCTTCTTTGCTGGTAAATAACCAAAAAGACATTCACTCATCCTACTAAAGGACAATCATAGACTTTGCATACTGTATTGTCAGGTACACCAATAATATCCATGTTCCACTGGTAATGTTCACGGCGTCGTCCCCTGGTCATTCTCTCATACCGCCAGCATTGTCCAATGGCAAACCATTTTAAGGGAAGGGGTACAGATTTTCTGGACAGAAAAAAACATGCAGATCAAAATCTGGCATCTGTACCTGGATAACAAAATCATGAATATCAAATAAATAACTATGGACATTTCAGGTTTTTAAGGATCAAATTTTTTGTGCAAATAAATGAAACAATTTAGCATCAAATTACCCTTTTTGTATTACAAGTCTTGCCAATGAAGGAGTAAGTTCAGGCCTCAATGCAACTCTACGGTTTCCTCTATCCTCAAAACAATAAAGCTGTCAGTGAGGAAAACAGATCAACTTGCAGAATATCAAATTCAATCTCATTATTCACTGGGTTTGACATGGTCACATCTATTTTTTTTTTTGGGTTCCAGAACATAAAATTCATATTTCTTGCTTTCTTTCTTTAGTTCAGAATGTTATCCTTGACTCTGGCAGTTCTATATCAATTACTCTATGTAAAGATGAAAAGCATAGAAAAATGTTTCAAATATTTAATAGCAGAATTATATTATGCTTTCAAATAGTGTAGCAACACAAGCCATTCTAGGTAGAAAGGAGGACGAAATGGGTCTAGAGTTAAATGCAATAGATTTATAAAAATAAAAAAATAAAAAATAATAATAATAATAAAAGGATATTTCATTATGAGAGATGCACAGTAGAGGATAAGAAGACCTAAAAAAACTTAAAACGGAAGTAAAAATAACAAGAAAAAAGGTGGAAAGCCTAAAGAAGCATAAGTACTCCTTATCTTGGAAGGCTAATTTCATGCGGTAATCATTAGTTGCCCCAGCTGAGGTTTGAAATAGGGGTGTAAACAAATCAAATATTTTTAATTCGATTCGTGATTCGAATTCGAATACATATTTCGAAACTAATTTTATTCGAATTTGAATACGAATTTGAATATATTTGATTCGACTATATATATATATATACTTTAAAAAATTAGTATATTAATAGAATATTAGTATAATAGTATATTAATAGAAAATTTTATGCTATTTAAATTTAAATTTTTATTACATTTTATCTTAATTTATTGGAGAACTTGTAAAAAAAATTAAGTTAGACATTTTGAATTCGAATGTTCGAGTCGAATCAAATATATTAGAATAATGTAGCCGAATCGAATACGAATAAAATTTTAGATTCGAATATTTATGGAATATGAATATGCATAGTTCTCAAATTAGTCGAATTCGAATCGAATAGTAAGATATTTGACTCGATTCAATTTGTTTACACCCCTAGTTTGAAATGCATAGTTTATTTGTGTTCCATGCTATTTTCATTAATACATTAACTTTTAAAAATAAAAAAAACATTAATACCTTAACTTAGTTTTTCACTAAAAAAGACAAAAGATGCATGGTCAGTCTCTCACCCAATAAATGTGTTCATATGAAATGTAAGAACAAAGCAAGAATTCCCAAGAAAATGAAACCACTGAACACAGACCTGGTCTCTGATTTCCTCCCCAGCCTTCCGAATAAATAGAGCCTCTGACTCTAGCACAGGAAAATCCACCTCTTCAAACCCGAATGATTGTGAAACCTAAACACATGGCAAAAAACCAGAACATATACAAGCATGTAAGAGACCAACTGAAAGCTACTCTGGTAACTATCCAATTAATCAAAGAGCTTTGCAAAAATAAATTGAGAGCCAGCATTTCTCTTAAAGGTTCCAAAAGTTAATACGAAAAAGATAAAAAGGATGTTGGCATATACTCCATAATATTTAATTAATTAAGATTAATTGATGACATTTTAATTGCTCTTAACTTGTTCTTTAAATATAGACTTATAACATACCACCAGCATCCACATATGAGCAACAATCTTGCCTATAACAGTTTCCTTGTAAATGCCTAAATACTTAAATATTAATTCTATAGTACTTACAAGGTACCAACAACCATGAATGATTACCTTATTCAAAAACATTCCTTCCTCCCCCTTTTAATTCTATATAAAGTTTAACTGTAGATACAAGGGGAACAGAAAAGCCATGTTAGCTTCAATGATGGTCACACTAGGAGCATGTTTCTGTAGCATTCTTTATCTAGAAGCCATGTACAAATATACAGCTCAAACATTGGTGGCACACACTCTAGTATAGGTAACACATATTTTTTTTAATCTTGATTCTGCATAAGTCACAGTATTGATCTTCGTTTCTACTTCTAACAACATTCATTGAGTTCAGGAAACTTTTTGTCCAATATCCAAAAATGTTAATTGCTTGTCACACTTCATTTATAAAAAATCCTATGTTTTCTTCTAACTTTATAATTATTCATTCCTATTTTATGTATATATGGTGACATGGTGTGATCTGCTAATTCTAATAGTTTGAGGCTGGTCTACTGTTGATTTGAGATTTGAGGTTAGAAATCAATCTTCGTTTAAGATTAAGAGTATTCTAGAGAGCAGGAAGAGCCGCTTGGAGCCATAAAATCACGCCGGATGGTGAAGTCGTGATAACTTTGACTTTAACATTTAGTAATGCTACACGATCACAGGACAACACTGAATAGCTTGCACTAACGCGACATTGAATGATTGTACATTGTAATTAAAAAGTTGATATATGAAGTTTTCGAATACAAACCACCAAAAACATAAATAAAGAGCAAAAGCAGAGTAGCGGACCTCTCTGAAGTTCTGAAAGAGCCAAGTACGAAGACGCATGTCCTCAGGGGGGAAGTCTCGGGTGCCTTTAGGAGGATTGACGTCGATTTTCTGCAAGACATCGAGATGAACCGGAGGGGAAGCAATAGAACCAGACCTTCCGGACCGGGTGTTCTGCGTAGGCGATTCTGCGGAAGACTCTACAGATAATGAGGATGAAGATGGAGAAGTGGAGTGAGGTCTGAAAGTACGGCCAGAAAGGGAAAAGGGTGAGAGGTTGAGGTGACCGTGGAGAGAGCGGAACACGGTGGCCAGCCGGTGGTGGTGGTGGAAGCGGCTGTGGATAAGGACGGAAGGGTTAGGAATCGCCGGCATAGTTTAGCACGGAGTGGCCGTGGTCTGGACCTCATACAGTAAATTATAAAAAGGAATAAGGTTCAAATAGATCGTAACAAATGTAATTAGGTCACTAAACCAAAAATAAATGTAAGTTAATGAACACTTTTAATATGTGTAAGCATGTTATCATGTATTTCATCAGGTTATTTGCTTATATAAAAGGTGATTTGATATTTTAAAATAATTTTTAATAATAAATTATTAAAATAAAAAAAAATAAAAAAAGACACACACACTATAATAAAGCAAAATTTGTTTTGCGAATGAAGTTCACTTTTTGTACATAATAATAATAATAATCTTGATCTTTATATATATATATATATATATATATATATATATATTATATTATTATATATATAAAAACAAAATCCTCCAAAACGAAATCTTCCTTTCCGCCCAAAATATTATACATTAAAACAATTAAAATAATAGAATAATATTAAAACAATACAATTTCTATACTACAATTCCAATACAATTCGTATAAACAATATAATAATATTAAAACAATACAATTCATATACTACAATTCCAATACAATTCATATCAAATAAATCTGCTATTAAAACATGAAATCCAATACTACAAAATGAAGTCTACTATTCTACAATTCCTATAATACAATTCGTATATTACAATTCCTATACTACAATTCCTCCGTCTATTCGTATTATAAATACATTCATCAATTAGGAATTTTATAACATGCTCACACAAATCGAAATAGTAACACGATATTGTTACGCAAATCTTTCAACAATGTTTTTCTTTCACTATCTCCCAAGACGAGAAAGAGTTGTATTAGACTCCGGCTAATGCGTTGTTATTTGTCAAGGGAATATCCACATTCCACAATCAACCAACAGACACTGGAGTGCTTACTCCATGACTCCCAGGTAAATGCTATTAAGTTTACAAGTGTATATAAATTAGAGAGAGCAGATTGTGCTTATATCGTGGGCGAATTTTGTTCTATGAATTAGAGGAGAAATGGTTGTGTAAATTTTGTTGTGGTTGGCATTTTGTAGTGAACAATGTAGTCATATTTAATATTTGCACATGGAGAGCATTACAATATTCTTTTTCTTTTTATTTCTTCAGGAAACTTGTATCCATTTACAAATCCCTAAAGAGTGTGTGGTTAAATTCAATAAACTCTTGAAGGAAGGGGAAGTCTATGATATTCACAATTTCGTTCTGCAAACGTATCGCATGAGGTTTAAGTTGTGCGAGCATAAATATATAATGAAAGCGAACCACGACACTTTGATTAGCGCTTCCGATCTAGATGAATCCGTCTTTCCCAAACACATGTTCAAACTCAATGATTGCTATCCACTCCTCCGGGAGCCTTCAATGATCCAAAATCCTTGAGTTTGAACATGTGTTTGGGAAAGACGGATTCATCTAGATCGGAAGCGCTAATCAAAGTGTCGTGGTTCGCTTTCATCATATATTTATGCTCGCACGACTTAAACCTCATGCGATACATTTGCACAACGAAATTGTGAATATCATAAACTTCCCATTCCTTTCAAGAGTTTCTTGAATTTAACCACAAACTCTTTAGGGATTCGTAAATGGATACAAGTTCCCTGAAGAAAAAGAAGAAGAAAAAAAAAAGAAGAATATTGTAATGCTCTCCATGCGCAAATATTAAATATGACTACAGTGTTCACTACAAAATGCCAACCACCGCAAAATTTACACAACCTTTTTTTCCTCTAATTCATAGAACAAAATTCGGCCACGATATAGGCACAATCTGCTCTCTCTAATTTATATACACTTGTAAACTTAATAGCATTTACCTGGGAGTCATGGAGTAAGCACTCCAGTGTCTGTTGGTTGATTGTGGAATGTGGATATTCCCTTGACAAATAACAACGCATTAGCCGGAGTCTAATACAACTCTTTCTCGTCTTGGGAGATAGTGAAAGAACAACATTGTTGAAAGATTTGCGTAACAATATCGTGTTACTATTTCGATTTGTGTGAGCATGTTATAAAATTTATAATTGATGAATGTATTTATAATACGAATAAACGGAGGAATTGTAGTATAGGAATTGTAATATACGAATTGTATTGGAATTGTAGTATAGGAATTGTAGAATAATAGACTTCATTTTGTAGTATTGGATTTCGTGTTTTAATAGTAGATTTATTTGATACGAATTGTATTGGAATTGTAGTATATGAATTGTATTGTTTTAATATTATTATATTGTTTATACGAATTGTATTAGAATTGTAGTATATGAATTGTATTGTTTTAATATTATTCTATTGTTTTAATATTATTTTATTATTTTAATTGTTTTAATGTACTTATGTTTACTTTCTTATAATTTTACAAATTGTTATTATTTTATTTATTTTTAAATTTTGTTCTTCTGTAAATAAATTGTTAATGTTATTAGTATATTATTATGATTTCGCAATTTATAATGTGTTTGATTACTTCTATTCCCCTTATCATGTTCTACTATTTTTTCAATTCGATAAAGTTGAAAACCATTTTCGAATTATAGAGATTTGTAATGTTTTTTTTGAAATCATGATATATTTTTATTTAGCTTTTTTTTAAATGACTTAATACATTTTCATTGAGTTCTTTATTCTTAATTTTTGTATTATATAAAAAGGAAGGGGAAAAATACAATAGATGTCTAATTGTGGATTTTGTCTCCATTGTTTAAAATATTAATTTATGTAGCCAATACGCCAAGAGTCAGATTAGAAATTTTGTAGTTATCTAGTCATCAGTTTGATCAATTTGACTGAAGTTGTCGCATTTTGTTATCATGTTTTTATCTTTTAATAGTTAATTGTAGGTTAATTAATTAAAGGGCGTTATTGCCACTGATTAATAATATAAAGAAATATTATACCGTATCGGAGATTTTACAATATGAAAACTTATTTTTATTTAATGTTTCCGATGGGGTGATACTGTATAAATATAAAATATATAAAATTGTATAATAAAATAAACATATACAAGTCTTATTTAGTAATATACTAAAATTATTAATTTCACTAAACATATTTGGAAACAAACGTGCCATTATAGAAACAATTAATGCGATATACTAATCACATAAATATGAATATCAATAAATAATGCAATTTAAAATTAACAGTTTTTTTTTGAAAACAAATAATGCAATTTAAAATTAACAGTTAATCGCTAATGTAATTAACAAAGGCATTTATGTGTCTTTTTTAAATGGGAGATCACAAATTATAAATTCAATGAAGACATTGACTGTTTGTGCTTTAATAAATTGAGAAAGTATGTATAGACATATACTACATTGTAATATAGTTAATAGTATTAAAAAAATAATTGAGTCAAAGAAATAATTAATAATTAGCGTTAAATACAACTTGAGAATAAAAGTAAAAAAGCAATAAATAAAATAAAAAGAATAAAGGAAGAAAAAACAAAAAGAGAAGGTTCGGAAACTCCTTTTATCAAATTTCCCTCCCTTCCTCAATCCTGTCCATGCGCTCCTATCCACCATCTTAGACCCGGAACCACCGTAGCTCACCACCGCAATCTCCACCGTCAACGGGCTGAGAGTCTGAGACCCAAACGGTTATATTCTCTGTCTCTCTCTTTCTCTCTCCTCATTGCCCAGTTTTTTTTTAGTCCTTCAATTTTATGTATTGACGGAGGAGAAAGAGATTGCAAAGTAGAAAGTAGTAACCAAACTCGGCCTCACTCAGTTCCCTCACATCACATACCATACTTAATGTTACGAATCTCCCGCTAAACCTCTGTGCATATAACTTTCAATATTTCCCTTTTTAAACCCACCTTTATTTTGGTTATATTGCTTCACAAAATTTTGATTACTTTTACAATTTAGCTGAAAACCCTCAATTTCGTGGAAAGCCCAGATTTTCCTGCTTCTATCTCTATCTTTGTGTGTCTCAAGATTCAAGATTTCTGTGTATTTGTGCTGGGATTTGTGGTGTAAATCAGATTCTTTGGTGTTTTCCTTGGAACCCACGATTTTTTTTTTTTGTTCTGGCTTCATTGAAGCTGGGAAACACATAAAGCTGAGTGGTCTTGATGAGTTTTGGTGGGGATGGTGAATAATCATGAGGATGGGGAGAAAAACCCATCTAGAGGAGGTAACAGCGGCGGCGCAGGAGGAGGAGGTGGGGCTACCAGGTCTTGGGGCACCACCGTTTCGGGTCAATCTGTATCGACTAGTGGCAGTGTTGGGTCACCATCGAGCCGGAGCGAGGCTGCCATTGCCACTCCTGCCAGCGAGAACACTTTTGCTCGGGTAACTAGCCTGGATAATCATGCTGATGATGCCGGGTCTCTTGGTGCTGCTGGGTCAGTCCTCTGGCTTATTTTCATTAATGGAATTTGTTCAGTGCTGAATTTCTTGTGTATTGGGTCCACGGTTTCAGAAATTATAACTTGTTATTATCCGAAGCTATCAAATGTTTTCCATGACCTATATATTTTTCATTCCTGGTTTCCTCAGTGTAACAAACATTAACACAAGTCACATAAATGTGCTTACTCATTTGTGGCGTGCTTAAGTGGAGGATATGAATGCATGAGATATTAGCTAGCCTGTAATTTGAGTCTGTGAAGAACATATATGCAAGCTTACACTCTATCAAAAAATATGTAGGTTTTATATGTTGATGTCAACATATTGATTTTAGTTAACAATGTAATCCTAAAATGCTAATAGCTTTATTACTTCTGACTTGGTGAATATTACTCATTGCGGCAATGCACCTGTGGCATACAGCGGATTTCTATTTAGCTTTAAAGCTTGCTGGCATATTTAGTGCTCAGTGCAGTCTGACTGAAGTACCAAAATATATTGAACTTGTTGATTACTTGATTAGGCATGAAGGGTTTATTTAGTTTCTGAAGTACCAAACCTCTCTGGGTTTCAAATTTCTTGTATTCTGACTGTGGCTGCAATTTTGTTGGCTCTAATAGGAAGAAGAAAAGAGGTCAACGAGCAGCAGGAGGGGATAAAAGTGGTAGAGGGCTACGGCAGTTTAGCATGAAAGGTATTTTTTGTTCTTTTGCTTTCACTAGCATGGGATTTTAATGATTTCAGTTAATTATAATTGCTGTATGCTTTATAGTTGGTTTCTCTTATATAATGTATTGTGTATGTATCCATGAAACTGACTTTGATTAAAAGTTTTATTGTGATTAATATATTTCATTGTCTTTGTTCAGTGTGTGAGAAGGTGGAAAGCAAAGGAAGAACCACATACAATGAGGTCTGTTGGCTTAGTAACATATGTAATGCAAAACTATGATTCTACACTTTTTGCTGACATTCTGTCATTTCCCCGTTTGCATATATTTTATAAATGACTGCATATGAGTAATGTGTGAATATGGCTGATTTTCCTTATGCTATCTTCATTATGACTCTCATAGGCTTTGTCTACATGGTTTTATGCACACAATTTCACCATATTATTGAGTTATACAACAAAAGCTGCTAATTGAGCTATGTTCTTGTAGGAAGTTGAAGTTGGATTTTTATAATAAAAATTTATAAATAATTTTTAAATCTTATTTCATAGTTTTTTCTAGATATATTATTCGTTTTGCATCTTTTTGTATTAATGCTTACTTATCATTTGCTATGATTGTTTTCAACTTGATGATGATGGATAATTGGATATTTATAACTTTGGAACCTGTTGGATTTTTTTTTGGGGGAACAATATGCTTCAAAATCTTGGCTGTTTTTACTGGTTTGCTGTTCAGTGGCAATGAGATGAAAGCTCTTTGTAAGCTTGATTTAGATTGCGTGAATGCAAATATGGCCTCTCTGGATACTATTTCAACTTTAAAGGAGATGGACAGGTGTACAAGGTATTCATATCAAAACTGATATTTATTTGTGAAGGGCTGAGTTGGATGTTGGTGATTACTATTGTTATAATTTAATATTGGGCTAGGATCACTGAACTGGACTATAATGCACCTGGGCCAAACCACACTAAAAGATTGAATTCAACCAATTAGCTAGTCTAACCCATAGCCTTATAAACCCATATTATCTTTCTTATTTTATCAATGTGGGACTCTTAACACTCCCCCTCAAGTGGACAACCGGGCCATTTTGAATCTAACCGGTTTACCCCTGAAACGAAAGCTCTGGACGCCACCAAAGTGGACCAAACAAGCGGGCTTACAACACCATACGATCGGGAATTGAATTCCTTATAAGATTATAAGGTCTATTTTCTTTTTTTAGAAGACGGTATGCCGCCACTCGGACTCGAACCGAGATGCGCTAGCACTGCTTCCTAAGAGCAGCGTGTCTACCAATTTCACCATAGCGGCGTGTCGTGAATCCATAATAGTCTAATTCATTATAGGCTATGAGTAAGCAAACGTCAAGATTTGAAAGGGAAATTCAGTATAGTATGGTTCAATTTTATACATAAAAATTTGTTCAAATCTGAATTTGAAAGTTTTTATTATTTCAGTTTAGAGTCTTTGTTTTATTTCACTTATACTTATTAATTATGGTTTTCGTGTATTTTTGGCTCGCTTGGAATTAAACTCCGGTAACCAGGGGTCGAATTCAAAACAAAAATTTTGGTTTCCATTTTTTTGTCTTGATTTCAGAAAGCTTGGACGCCACCAATACCCATAACCGGGTGTCAATACCATGTTATAATCTAATATTGGGCTAGGATCACTGAACTGGACTATAATGCACATGCGCCAAACCACACTAAAAGATTGAATTCAACCAATTAGCTAGTCTAACCCATAGCCTTATAAACCCATATTATCTTTCTTATTTTATCAATGTGGGACTTATAAACCCATATTATCTTTCTTATTTTATCAATGTGGGACTCTTAACACCATATTATCTTTCTTATTTTATCAATGTGGGACTCTTAACAACTATTTTTAATGAATGATCCATGCCCATTTGAGGAACCATAGCTGGTAGACGTCTATAAACATTTCTTCATGCCTTGAATACTTATTTGCTAGTTTGTTTGCTAATTGCAGACATGAAATGGGGTATGAGTATGAGGCTGTTTCCTATACTTTTCTCATTTCCACAAGTTTGAAATTCCAAATTGTTCTTGTCCCAAAAACTGAAAATTTCAATTTGTGATCTATGGTTGGCTTGCCTTGAAGTGTGGTTGCTTTAGAAAATAGTCCGTCTTTGTGGCTTAAAGTGAGGCATAATTTCCACTTTATGTGGATATTGCAATGCAGTTAAAAGCTTGCTATATGTCTGTCTAATGGGTGAAGTAAATATGCTATACAGGTAGCTGACGAACTTGTAGCTGAATTTGCTGATCCTAACAACAATCTTTCATCTCCAGATCAGGTTTAAAAGTTTATACCTCGATTATATTTCTTAACTCTTGTTTTCTTCTACACTATAATGGATATTGAAATCAGTGATTTGACCCTGACAGCAACAATATGATGAGAAAAACATTCGTCGTCGTGTGTATGATGCTCTGAATGTTCTTATGGCAATGGATATTATTTCAAAGGATAAAAAAGAAATACAGTGGAAGGGTCTGCCACGGACGAGCATAAATGATATTGAAGAGCTAAAGGTCTGTTTTAATTTTTTAAAATTTCAATTTACCCCCTCCTACCTTTTCTCCTAAATCTCTCTCTCATAGACATTTGGTTTGGTGGCATATATTATGGATTTATTAATTTGTTTGATAAAAAAATCAGCTTCAATGATGCACTTCAATTAAATAATTACAGACTGAGCGTCTTGGATTGAGAAACAGGATTGATAAAAAAGCCGCCTATTTAGAAGAACTGGAGGAGCAGGTTGGATTCCCTTTCAAGGCACTCTGGAAATTTTCATTTTCTAAATCCATGAAAATTTTATGGAGTCTGGTATGGCTAGCTATCTGTTTCTATAATGCTCGTGGACTTAATTCCAGTTTTCCTATAAAAGTATGCAGGTCTTCAGAACCTCATGAAACGCAATGAACAACTATACAGCTCCGGAAATACTCCAAGTGGTGGTGTGGCTTTACCATTCATATTGGTTCAGGTAAAATTGCTTGAGAACTTGATATATCCTTCTCAACCAACTTCTCGAAAAGCTGTTTTATGTGAATGCAAATTAAGGTGTAGTGCTTCCTTTCGTTTCTTCTTTTGGTGGTGAAGTTTGAGATGCTGTTAACCTAACAGCTTGGGTCAGTTGGTATCAGCCAGGTTTTCTGCTGAGTAAGAGTCAAACTTTGCGACTTTGTGAGCGTGACTCAGACCAAATCTGGATTATTCTCATAATGGTGGGGGTACTGGATGCCGTACACAAAATTAAAACAAAAGTACTAATTATTAATTAAGGCTACTATGTCCAAAGGTGCATAAATATCACAAGTGTATAATAACAACCTGACATAACCTTTTTATGATCAGAGCTCCAGGAGCTGTGACTGAGTTTAATTGTGAGTAGGTATGTGGTTATTGAGCCAGATATTTTATTCCCCTTTTAATTAAGAAAATCCATGAAAATCTCAACTTGGTTTGTTTTCTCCAATACCCCCTGAAATGCTACAGAAGTCTTCATTTGCTTGAAAGTGCAATACTCGCTCTAATAGTGTTATTAGGTATTATAACATCATTCCTATAATTTTCCTTGCTTTGGGAAACTCTAGACTCGCCCTCATGCAACAGTTGAAGTGGAAATATCAGAAGATATGCAATTGGTGCACTTTGACTTTAACAGGTAAGAGATCCGTAATATCTACAATGCTTTGAGTATCTGATGTTTTCCGTGAGCATACTTTTGAGTCGTGAGTTAGGTTCTTGGTATGATGATTCCCGTAATTCATGATAACCAAGTTCATGCCTAAAATGGGATTCAACCCTCATTATCAACAGGCACTTATTTTTAAATTAAACTTTTTTTTTCTTATGCTACTAGTATGATCTGTATGCTCAAATGATTGCAGCACGCCCTTTGAGCTACACGATGACAACTATGTGCTCAAAGCAATGAATTTCTGCGGAAGACCAAAGGATGATTCCGTGCCACAGAATCTTCCAGCTGATGGAGGGGAAGGTTCCAGCATGCCCAACGTGTTCCAACTTCAGATACCTAATCTGCCTATACAAAACATATCTGGTAGGCCCCCCACCTCGCCACCTCTCCCTGGAATACTAAAGGCGCGCGTCAAGCATGAACATCCTCCTCCCAGTACTTAATCATGCCATGCCGCTCCAGACATAACACCTGTATAGCGTGTAAAATATTTTAATTTGGCGATTCGTCTTCAGATCTGCATAACATCCTTAGATCCATTTCCTATTCATTCGAAGGAATAGAGGACATCATATCTTAACCCCACAGGAAGGGAGACTTTCTGGGGATCAACAACATCATGTATCTTTCTTTAAGCAGTGTAGCTTTCATCTTTATGAGTTTTGATGATCCATTTTCAGTTAGGAACCCAAACCCTGTTTATATCAGGTTGTAGGAAACATCAAACATGTACCAAGTTTCTGGGCTGAAAATTCAAAGGTTGGAAGACAAACTATGTTATGTTCTTCTGAATTGACAGTCTGAAGTCCTGACAGCTGAGAGATTGACTATGTAAATTACAACAAACAAGTAGTGTCTGATAAGGTGTTATGTCATGGGAGTCTTCCCATCTTAGATGCTTCATGCTTGCCAATATCTCAAGTTCAAAGATATATTTTCAAATTATATGGGCACTAATTTGATTGCACTATTTACATAAAAATATAACACTCATTCTTTAGAAATAATGTATGTAAATTTTCTTGAAAGGGCGATCAAGTGGATATAGTATAATTTTTATACTTGAAAATTAAGAGTTTGATTATCTCTTAACATTCAAAAGACACGGGTTTCTCTTGTCACTAAAAAAATGTTACGAGTATAAATTAACTTTTTAAATTTTTAATAATCAAATCGTATACTATTTGATAATAAGATGGATTAATTCGATCATAAATAGTATTTCGAATTATTTTACGCATCTCATATTAAACCATTTGTAGTAAAAATGTATGTAGGTAGGAATAACATTTTTAATTTAATTTAATTGTTGGCACAGGTGGTCATTAATTGCAACTCAAGTACCAACTTGAAAATGTCGGTATGGACCATAATGAAAACAGCAGGATATTTTTTCGCAAAAAAATAAAATAAAATTTTTAAGATCGTGTAATAATGAGCTTGAAGCCGATTTAGGATGAGTCGATGGAGGCTGGAGCCGACATATATTGCAAGCTCAGCTAATGAGCTTGAAGGCGATGTGGAATCATGACGTCATTGCCCCGTGAACGTATGAGGTCACCTGTTTTCACTTAACTACTTTGCGACGTGGCTCCTGTATAACCAACCGCGGCTAAAATAATATTTATATTAAATGTTGTATTGTCAAATATATTAATAATAATCAGGTACAATTGTGGGTATAATTTCTTTATTGAACTAAATACTATTATATATTATTATTATTATATATTCATTTTTTTTTCATTTTACTTATTTTGTTTATTTCTTTACTTATTTTTAAAGTATTTTTTTTTTTATTTTGAAATTAATTATTTCTGTGTTTAATAATACTTTTACTATAATTTTTAAATATAAAAAATTTATATATTATAAAAATATTAAATTAAAAATAAGTCTCGATGTGGAGGAAGTATCAGTATGATATATACGTAAAGCTCATAATCTCATATAAACTTTGATAAAAATATCATATGAGGGCCGGGCCCCAAAGCTTGACGGCTAACGCTTATTCCGGGCGGCGCGTAGCCGGACGCCCTCTGGGTTAATGTTGGGATTGTCCATATATACATAAGTCATCGTTCAGTCTCGGAATGGGATGCGCTCATCTGCTTCCATTTCCACTACTACATCTGTTTATTGCTTCAATTTCTGATAAAACTCGGCGCTTTAATTTCTGTGCAGAATTGAAGATCGATAGATCCATCCATCGATCAAATCTCAAGTTCTGAACGAATAAAAACCCTTTTAATTTTCACTGTACTAGCAGCGCAGCAGTTGAGCTGATCGAGTTCCCATGGATGATGAGAAGCAGAAGAAAAGGCGCCATAAACACACCATTACCAAAAACCCCAAGAGAAAGCAACAGCAGCAGCAGCTCAAAGTCGTCTACATCTCCAACCCTGTTAGGGTAAACACCAGCGCCGCTAAATTCCGCGCGCTGGTGCAGGAACTCACCGGCCAAGACGCCGACGACTTGCCGCCGGTGCCCCATGGCGGCGGAAGAGAAGCAGGAATCTGCAGCCAAAAAGATGATGTTGTCGGTACAGCCAGCTGCGTGGCCATGGAAGACCAGCATGTAGTCCTCCAAATACCTAGTATTCATCATCATCCTGGGACTGCAGGCACTACATCATCATCATCGGAGAGCTCAAATCTCATTTTCGAGGATGCGTATGTGCCGCAGTTGCAACAAAGCTTTCCCGCCGGGATACTCCCCATTCCTTCAAACATGTGGCCGCTATGAATCAATGGATCCAATTTTAATTAGTACACTCAACGACCAACCAATCTAAATATGTATGGCGGCGTGTGCCTCCTTATTTGCTACTTTCTTCATTATTCTCTTCTAGCTATACCTTTGCTGGATAGGTTAGGGTTGCAACCTCCATCAATCAAAATATAATTAATAATCTTCTTTCATTTCTAATTTAATATATATTCTACCCATTTTAGAAGAGAGTGCGTACTGCTACTTTAATTTATGCACCCTAGCTAAAACAAATTTAATTATGACATTTACCCCAAACAGGTAGGTCATAAATATCAATATATGTAATTAATTTCTCTTAAAATTGAGAATTTAAATTCTTTATCCATATATTTTTCACTTCATTGCATACTAATTTAACTAGTCTCTCTTATTTGTTCTTATTTCATAGGTTACTGATACGAATTTTTGATCAATATTTATTGGGGTCTGATTTAGCTTAGTTAACTAGACTCGAAGGGTTTGAGAGCGGGTCAGATAATAAAGATTACCTTTTGGTGTTTTTTTATGAGTCCGTCACATTATTTTGACATAAGCTTAGCTTGTTACACTGGGTTAAAAATGTGATAATGGTTGGTTTCCATATGCCACAATAATGATGATAGAACGACAAGAATAGCAATAGAACTTTCCTTGAGTTTTTTAAAAACTGACTCATTTTTTTGTTACAATAATTAACTCAACTTCAATACTTTATTATATTCATGATAAATGACTTTGTTTATACTTTATAGGGTAGATTGAATTCTAATTGTGTGGATAACTAGAATCCTAACAAAGTACCATCTAAAATCACTAAATTAATTCCAACAAAATAAGATAAACATATATAGACAACGTTTAATCCTAACTAATTAATATTAAAATTTAGATACGGAGAGCAAATTAACAGAAGATCAGAATTCATGATGCTGCCACATTTCTTATCTTTTAAATCATCTGATTTTTCAACAGATACATAAAAAAAAGTGTTATTTTTTCTTGGTTGTCATTTTTTCTTTGTTTCCAATTGTCTTCCAGAAATTAGATACATTGCATATGTCCTGTCCAATTGCACACTGGCGGGGACCCTAAGAATGGAAGAAGCTAGATTCAGCTAATAATTTTGCATTGATTAATTAGTTTCTAAAAGAAAGCATGGAATTAAATGCGTGATGTATATATAGGAGATAAATAAAGTTCTGTGTACAAAATTTCAGGAGTGAATTAGAATGATATATAATATTTTATCTTGAGTTACAAATTTATTGAAACAATTAACGGAGTTGTTGTCTTATTTATTTGTATTTAATCGCAATGTCAATTCAAAAAGCCGTAATACTTGCTGGCAGGGATCGGAACCCAACTTGCAACTAGTCTATCCACACACCAACTTGCATTTTATTCAATTTGGCTAAGCTTGCTAAGCGGGAAATATTACTTGCCCTACTCCCTACTTTTACTCACTCACACAAAAATTTAGTTTGATGTTGACACTGCCTTTGAGACCCACAGGATGAAGATAACCCAATCATATCTTGTCGCGCCATAGAGTATAAAATGGGAGTACATGTAGTAGACCTCAAGCTACATTGTTACTTTCCTCCCAAAAGATTGAAATCTCCAAACGCAAGGGCTCCCACACTTAGGCCTGACAGAGTATGTTTACTGCGCACAAGGAGCCCCTTGCAGGTCCACATCCTGGCTATATCCCGGCCTGATAGGTTGAGGTCCACACCCCGACTTGGCAGAGCATGCTTACTGTGCACAAGAAGCCCCTCACTCTAAGAGGTTGCAGGTTACTCCCACACTGTTGCTGGTGAAACTCTATCCCTGGACTTTTTTTCTCAAACTTCATCACCTTGTGACCGACTAAGCTACCAATGCGGGCAGCTAAAATGATTGATGATTTTTGTACTATACCCCCTCCTCCACCCCAAATAATTAAAATTAAAATGTGAGCTGAGTGTAATATAATTTTGCATTTTTGTAACTAGAGAAATCATGAGTTTATTATTGTCATGGAGTATTATATTTTAGCTTCTTCACCTGTTCCTTATAGGTAAAAGTAAAACATGTACGTAGTTTCCAAACGGAGTTTATCCAACTTAGGTTCTTTGTAAGATTTTCAAAAATTCTATATAACCTTATCAGTTTTGTTTTGTGCTATGAATTTGTAATTATTTCTGATTACTTCAAATAAATAGTGGTTTGGTTAAAAGAAGTAATAAAAAAAACTCTAAATTTCTGATTATTTTTGGATTGTTGAAATTTTTGTGATTGTTCAAAAGTACGAAAATTTTGTAATTTAAGTTTAGTTGAAATATTACAAGTTCAATCCACAATTTTTGAGTGTATATATAAAATAATTAACTCATTTTACGTAAGATTATCTGAGAAAAAAGGGAACAATAATTACCAAATAGTTCAAATATATAGGGATGTATTAATAATCATATATATATATATATATATATATATATATATAAAATTTAGCACACTTTATTTTGAGGACTACTCAATAGGGATTGTCGGCTGGAGATTCTATGACCTGTACCTAGTACGTGGTATATGTTTAAGCATTGTTATTTTTGTTCTGGAGTAGATTTTATATGTAAATGATTAATTGGGAATTCTTATTTGGATTTTACAAGAGATTGTGAAGTGATACTTAAAATTGGGACTAAATATTTATTTATGAAATTAGTTTTTATGGCAAAATTAGACACTTGATTTAAATGTAATATTATTTGTGCTTTCGTTAAGAGGTCAATGCATGTGAAAAAATTTGGAGTGAAAGCTAACCCTAATCCTAGAGCAATATATAGATCGAGACTGCCTAATGTAATTACTATGCAGTAGTGTTTGGGCTATTTATCCCTCCATATATTAAAATGAATAATATAGTGTGTTTGTAGGGAATGAACGAATAAGCTAAGCATGACACAAATTATAACATGCCTGGAAATCATAACCTCATGAGAGTCAAAACCCACTACATATAACGTATATACTATATAGTACATATACAGAGACAACTATGGCCATAGAATGAAAAATAGAGAAGTACGTAGAAAGATTATTTGGGACCGAAGTGAGCCTGGGATCCTTAGTCTGATCCCTAAGCCTTAAAATTATTGTATTCCGGTATAGAAAGATACATAATCAGAAGAGCACACAAATTTAATCCATCCTTTACTTTTTTTTGAATGACGAGAGAAATTCGTAGCTACTATTTGAGGGTATACAATATAATGGGTATGTATTGTGGCCTTGTGGGCGGGTTTCCAACGTTTGGCAATGGACAAGACAAGGGCGGGGATAAAGTTTGTGAGGTGTGGTGTGTCCACTTAATTTGTTTCATTTTCTAGGGTTTGGAAGGTTGTGAAGATACATGGCAAGAGAAAATCTTAAAAGCAAACCTTACCCAATTTGAAAGTCACTGCTCGAAAACGAGAGCTCACCTGCAGGTTTAGTACGTGACATTGAACATATATCATATATATATCACACAATTAAGCACGCACCCAACTAGTTCTGTAACGTGTATGTATTGTACAGTATATATGCCTAGGACCAGATGTCTTTAATTTGTCTTCATTCTGATTCCTCATAAAAGAATGGTTGAGTATGACATGTTTTTTTTCCCATTTTTTCCTTCTGCTACAGAATTCTACAATGAATGTACTGTATACATTTATTTCAAGTATATAATTACATAATTTTAGAGATTTTCAATTGTGTTTACCAGAGATAATGTAATCTCAATTTTAAAGAGATTTATATAGATTTTTCATACATGGGATCAATTCCAATGACGTTATTGGGTTATAGTATGGGCTGATACAAGATGCAAGAGAGAAGCGGAAAAAGTGAAGATTGTCTTGACTCATTATCTGAGGTGGGATACCTAATTCATATAAGATCGAGTAAGCAGAGTTTTAAAGAATTTCAATCCTGACTCGTGATCCAGGATAGCTAATTCACATAAGAGGAAGGACAGTTTTAAAGAATGTCTTGATCCTTGTCTGACTAAGATGTCTATATATGTATATGTATATATGTTTAATGTTTTTCCTATAAATAAAGACCTCTTCCTAGATACATTGCTGGCGTTCTCTAGGTATAATTGACATTTTTCTAGTGCCACAATACTAAATATTTAGATTTTGTTTAGTATGTTATTTGGCTGATAGTGATTGATTACATGTAATATTATATCCGGTGTTTTGGTAAATAACTGTTAGCAATTAACTGATTGAATTAGTAAATTTGACTAGTTAATAGCCCTAATTGATTGTATAAAGATATTTGGTAAATTAACTATTAGCTGATTACATGCAAAATAACTTTCTCAAAAGCTGATCGAAAAAAACTATTTTGAACAGCGTTTTGAATTTTAGCATTTTGAAACAATAAACAATTATATAAAAAAAACTAATTAATCAAACACTTATATTAAATGTTTAACCAAGTTAAACACCTAATAGTGATCAAATAAATTAAAATTGACTGATAAACTAACTATGTTACCAAACAGAGCATGTATCTAACAAAAATGAGGTGGTTGTCGTTTTGTGAGTGTTGATTTGAAAAATTTGGAGAGTCAACAGCATTTGGTGATAGAAGTAAAAGATGCAATAATGGTTCTAATAAATTTCTTTTCTTCTGAGTTTCTATTTCAACTGCTACTTCTTCTCTTTCCTCCCTCCCAATCATCATCGTCAATCAGCATATAGCACGGAACCAAAGAACACCAAAAACAGGTTTTGAAAACCTAAAACATAAGACTCTATTTGCAGATTCTTTCATAGGTCACACTGTCTAGTTCCGCTAAAAGTGGGTGGTGCCTTCACTAAACATCTAAAACCATTCAATATATAGGTGACGAGAAAGCCTAGTCTTCGCATTTATTCATTGTACTTTCCATACCGCTGTCGTGCCACTTCAAGAAACCTTCTTCGAGGGCCTCTCGCATCCATGGGTGCCGACAACACTCGATTGCTTCTGGGATTGTCAGCCAGCTTCTTTGCCGAAGGCTCTGCTCTGGCCAAGACTCGAGCTCTTCCTTCACCAGCAAAGCAAACATGGAAGCTTTGCACAAACCCTCTGGACTGAACTCATCCTGAAGCGTCTTGCTTTTAAATAGGTAGTACCCCAGGAAATGCTGAAAATGTAGAATATAGAGGCGCAAAATCAGGAACAATGGAATCACAAAATGCTCGTGAAATGAAATGAAATGAAGACTCACTTTCATTGAATATCAAGACAAATACTGTAATGAGGAACACCTTTAATCATTGCAAAAATGTAGATCAGAGGCAATAGGATTGGATCTCTATAAATGCTATTGATTTGTCAAGCAATTCATATGAATTCATTACATTTCCTCTTGTGGGTGCGTGTGCGTGAATGTCTCTATGTCATGATGAACATCATTACAAAATGAGAGACTTTCCAAGTTTCAACCACAAAAGATAGCAAAATACCAGATTGTTCATTTGGATTTTATAGATGAAGTGATGCAACAGAATCTTGAAGCTTACCACTAGATCCCCACGAACTCCAGCCTCCTCAATGGCTTCACGCATAGCTGCCTCCTCAACAGTTTCATCATTTTCCCACCCACCCTATATATTGAAGACAAGCAAAAACATTACTAGCTGTGTGCCAATGCATATACTTCTCTGTTGCTTTACACAAAAAGTATAAAAGAAGTGATGTGAAACTGCATTGGGTTTCAAAAAGTTGTTAAATGAGCTTTAATTGTTATTTATTTAACAAATATATATATATATATATATATATATATATATATATATATATTTTCAATTGACTGAATGAGATAGAGCCTAAGAGAATAGTAGGAATACTACTGAGTAATTTTGAAGAAAACAATTTCAATAGTAAACCCAAATCTGATCTTAGGTAGTTCTATTATATCCCACAAGACCATCAAAGAATGAAGTCCAAGGGAAGAATATAAGAATGCATTTATTTTCCCATAGAACATATTTTGACAAATTGTTAACCATGGACCAGGGTCCACCCTGCATTGTGAACCCTGGTCCAAAATGAGTAAATGACATTTAGATTATGTGCCATTGTGTCTATATATAAATTGAAGGCAAATAATATGTTAACTGCAAGCACATAATATATTCATTGTTGTAGGCACAATGCAGTTAACATATTATCTGCCTTCAATTTATTTACAAGCACATGATATGTTAATGGTAGACACATAATCTAAATGTCATTTTGGACTAAGGTCTACAATGCAAGGTGCACCATGATCCATAGTATAATTTGCTTATTTTGACCCTCTTGAAGAAAATACCATTGGAAAAATTTGTATCCAGTAGCTGTGTATCAAACTTCTGGTCCTCTATAGGGCCTATAAGAGTTCCATCAAAATCATCTCTTTCCAAATCTAAGAGGTACTAAGATTAAAAATTTAGAACTGTAATGCAAAAGAGTAGAAAGCCAAAATAACTAAAGTCTCAAGAGGATTTTACGCTCTGTAATTACATATGAATGAGAAGAATTTCATTTATGCTAACTGCAACAGTATGTTGTTTGGACCTTAAAGGCAACATTCATGTTTACCTTAGGAAACAGAAGACCAGGTCCACTAGTTGAGTTTATCATAAGCACTTCAACAACTTTCCTGGAGATGTCACCACCATTTTCTTCTACGTCTCTAAACTTAAAAGGAATACACCTGCAAGAAGCAACAGAGTCAAAAAAAAAAAAACCTAAGATATTTACATATCCTGTTTCCTAATTCATGTTTGTAAACATCAATTAAACACTGGAGGCAATTGGTGAAGATATAATAACCCAGTCGAGAAAGCAATGCTCAGACGGAGAGGAACAGCAATAAAACCTACGAGTTAATCACAAAGTCTATGCCATACACTAAACCAAGCATTTGTAATGTACCATTACAGATCACTCGGTATGATTTGTTCAATTGGGACTTGACCATGTTTTAGTAATCTTGACACACTAGCATTGACCTCTAGACTTTCATTTTCATTTTCTTCTATGTATATTTGACATAGACAATTAGACGTCCTATTTAGCAGTGTCCTTACAAACGCTAAACCATTGGCAAACTTACAAAGTCAGCAAAACCCCGTCTCTTAGCCTAAAAATCATTCCTCAACTACCCTGCCTCTTTTTAATACCCATGTAAATGACTACATGAGGATGAACCATCCAAAAATTTCAATTTCCAAGCATTTTAGATTCATTTTAACATTATTGAATCTTCTGGAATAAGGACTGCCCTTATACTATCCGAGAATGCAGATTTTCTTGCATAGTGGCATCCTTACCAGCAAACACTGTTTCATTTTTAGTTTTTTACAAAGGTATATATACCTGCCTGAACAGGCTAGGTCAAACTGATCAAACTCCGGACATAATCTATTCAGCCCTTGATTTCTAGCGTACCAAAGGTCAGGGTGGCGAGCAAAAAACAATTGAACGAAAAGAAAGAAAATGACAGAATCTTTTGACCATTATAGCTATCAGCATTCTCTTTACCACCGTTTCCCTCAACCAAAAAACACCTGCAAATAGTACAAGTTCCTCGAGAGATCCCATTCCCGAAACAACCCGAATCCGAACCACGAGATATCCCAGCAAAAAACAAAACAACATTGCGATTCCAACAAAAATTTCAGCAGCGAGGAAACACACATTTCAGCACAAATAAAAATTCAAACAAATCGAAGAAAAAAAAACGGAAATGAAATGAATGCATAGAGATGAAAAGCACCCGGCGATGAGGCGAAAGCCTTCGTGGTACCGTTGCTGTTGCCTACCAGTCCGAGCCACCAATTCAGACATTTCTTCCTGCTAAGCAAACAGCTAGCGAACACAGAAGAGATCTTCCTCGCAGAAATTGGTAAATATATAGTAAATATATCAGAATCTGCGGCGAAGAATCATAATCATGTTGTATTCCTCGTGAAACACCCAATTTTTGAAACTTTAATCACCTCATTGGGATGTGAAATGTTTTGCTAACTTTTCCCTGAGATCGCCCCATAGTGTAGAGAGAGAAAATGTGGGTAGGGAAGGAGGGCAACGCTATGAGAGAGATCAGCGCATGAACCGGAGCAACATGGGATGGGGATGCGCCAGACGTGATGGTGTGTGTGACTCACGCACTCAATTCTGCGTTCTTCAAGTCAGTTACGATTTTCTCTTTTTGGCTCTATTATTCCCCCCCAAACAAATAATTTTAAGAATATACGGAGTATTACTTTTACAAAACAACTATGCCTAAAATGGAAATATGATTGGATTTTTTTTTAATTTTAAAAAGTTAGAATAAAGATATTATCATATTACATAATAGTTGACGCACTATTGAATTATAAAAATATGTCACATTAGTTATCAAATTTTGACAAAAATTTTAATATCACATTATTATTTTTATATTATTTTCTATGGCGTGTCATTTTGACGTGACTTTTACGTGTAATATAATTGTATACATAGATGTCATATATACTATTTTATTTTTGTAAACAAATTTTTATTTTAAATAAAATAAACATGGTTGTGAACATCCATGATCCATGGCCGTCCAAAAGATAGTCATGGCTGTTACAATGGACGGCGAAGGCTGCCATGATGCCCCAATTGTTATATTGTGGATTAAATGGTGGGTGATGTTTAAATTGGCAAATTGTATTGGTCCAGAATGCATTGTGGACCATGATCATGGCTGATATTGTAGTTATGTTGAATTGATACTGCAATCGTATTGAACAGATACTGCAGTTGTGTTGAAAGAAAACTGTAGTTGCGCGAAACAGAGTTCGTTCATCCGTTCAACACAACTGCAGTATCAATTCAACACAAATGCAGTATCCGTTCAAAACAAATGCAATATCCGTTCAAAACAACTGCAGTATCAATTCAACACAATTGCAATTCCAGACGGATGAAACGGCCTTTGTTCCGTGCAACTGCAATTCCCTTTCAACACAACTGCAGTATCAGTTCAACACAACTGCAGTATCAACCATGACCCACAGTCCACAGTATAACGACTGGTTTAAATTATGTACATGTAATTGACATATTATATATATTTAGTTAATAAATTATATACGATGTATTTATTATAATTAACATATTATGTATTTGTCAGTATTGTGAAGACACCTCTATTACCATTTTAAATGGGTGGGTGAGAGTGTTTCAAAAATAAAAAATACGAATACGGTTCAAATTGACCACGAAACCTAACTTGAAAGTGCAATTAGACTATTGAACAAAAAAAAGTGCAATTAGGTCACTGAACATTCCAAATGCCTGCAATTTCACATGATAGCAGGTTACCATCAATTTCATCAGGTTACTTGCTAATGTGAACGGTGAGTTCACATAATATTTGTCCTGCATTTGCATGTGTATAATATTTGAATATAGTTTTCGATCATAGTTCATAATGCAAAGATAACCGTGATTTATGGTATAATAATTTGTCATGATTATACATAATCATGATTTAAAAAAAAAAATTAGCCTAACTTGTGTAACCAGCAGCGGGTACTCAGTACTCACCCAACTGACCAACTCCCAAATTTTATCTAAATATACTCTTTAATTTAATTTTTTTTAAGTTTAATTGATTTAGTATTTAACAGTTTTGTTCATAAGAACAGTTGAATTCCTAAACTCTCAATCTAATATACCTCTATGCCTCTATCATAACTAACTAGACTAATAATACGTGTAGTACTCAAAAAAAAAAAAAAATACGAGTTGTACATATGTTGTATATTTATATAAATCATTTTCTTACATTACATATTTTTATAATTACATACATTATGTCCAATGATTCAATCAAATCATGATCATGTAACTGATTTTTTGGGTAGAAATTTAATTAACATGATAACTATAACATATAAATAATAAATAATTATAAGTTAAATTATATTTTCTTAAATTAATCAAATTATATTTACAAGCTAGCTAGCTTAACCGCTTTTCAGATTTCAACTTTTAACTTATAACTTTTCAGTCAAATTTGTCAAACATAGTCTTTGTGGTTTCATTTGTGTTACTCATCTACCATCCCTCTCTATACTAGTTAATTAATTTAAACATAAACCTTAGATCACACTAAATAAATGGCGGGGTTTCTAGTTCTTACATCAGGAAGAGTTTTTATTTGAATATATATATATATATATATATATATATATATATATATATATATATNATATATATATATATATATATATATATATATATATATATATATATATATATATGAAGAAAAGATGACTCCACGTCCCACCAACACGGCAACACGTAATTACCGTGAATCCTGGTGAATTATATTTTAGGAGAGGTTTTGTTTAAGACTTTGACAAAAATACATTATGGATTATTCTATGAATTTCGGAAAATGCGATGCCAAAAAATAAATTCGACAGTAATTCTTTAAAAAATTAATAATGTACGGAAAATATTAAGTTTTCAATTCTAAGAACAAAGAAGGATTGTCTATCATAAATAGAGTATCCACATTATTCACTAAAGCTCAATCTCATGACCTCCCATTTTAGAGAGTCACCACGTGCCACTTGACAATCATTATTGTATGGATCATGGTCAATGGATAGAAGAATGGCGATGAAAATATTGTCAATGGATAAAAAATGGAAATAGATACTCAAGTGGTGTGCAAGACTATTCAACATGTGTTAGTCTTGGGTGCGTTTGACCAAATCATTAAAGAAGCTTTAAGTTCCTTCAAAGAATTCAGTTTCAAATTTGTGAAACAGTCTGCGAATCAAGTTTTCTATGCTAGGGAAATTGTTTCTATATCTGACTGTAAGGAATGGTTAACTATTCCATCAATCTTTATTATAAACGTTTCAACTTATGATTAATTAATTAGCTTCTTTATTTTCAAAAAAAAATAAAAAAATATTGCTAAACTCCCCTTACATTTACCACTCACATTGACAAAGAAATTAATTCATGTACAAACTAGATAACTACCCATAATGCCCACTTGGTTTCCAAATCTCCGAACATTCAAGCGCTTAATTAAATTTGCTAAAGAGAAACATGGAAAGAAAGACAATTCGCTATTGTTTGAAGAGGTGAAAACAATACACTTGTAAAAAGTCTACATTAAAATTTGCTAAAGAGAAACATGGAAAGAAAGACAATTGAAGAGGTGAAAACAATACACTTGTATAAAGTCTACATTAAACCATATATGGCCATGTTAAAGGTACAATAATAATCAATCTAGGATTGTGAAAGTGTCTACATAAGAACCTCAAACACAAGAAAGCTGTTGTTGGGATGTTTGTTGCATCAGAGTTTCTCCACGAGCCGCGCTATTGAACTGTAAGTCCCAACGCCACCACAGATTATGCCCAAAATTACGATTGCAATACTCAACGTGACCTGAACACGATTGCAGTTCGTTAATGGTGGAAATCATCACAGCTAGGCAGATCGAAAACTCGAAAGAAAACAACTTTACCTGTCTACTTGTTGCCTTATCACCCACAATTTTCAGAAAGCACAGAGATGGCATTATCAATGCCTGCAGCAAAGCCAAGTCTCATTCAATCAGCTTTTCGATCTTTCGTTTTCGAGGAGAAGAGCTAATAAGTCTTTATCAACCGAAAAACGAGGATATATAATACTTACCATAAGTACACTGCAGAGAGAACCAACAAGAGCCATCATAGTACCTGTAAGTAAGGGAAGGAGTTCAAGAAAAGTATCATAAGACACGAGTTTGATAGCGGGGAAGAAAAGATGATGTTACTTACTGAAAAAGGGCACCGTAAAAGCAACAAAAAGAGTAGATATGGCGAGTGCAGTCCTTAGCAGAACAAAACACCAAAAGTTGCCAGCCAAACTTGGAGGCAGAAGTTCTTCGATACTCCTAGCACATGGATTCATTAGCAAGGCATATTTGGGAAGCATTAAGGAATCAGGCCAAAGAATTACCAACAACAGTGTATGACAAAATCATGATTTTAATTATGAACATATACTATATTGTAACAGAGTCAGTAGTACTAAAAAAAAAATCATGATTTTAATGAAATGACTAAAGAAAAGGATATTTGGCGATTGGGATTATAACCTGCATAGAGTGAGAATTATGGAATTAGTATTGCGGTAAATCTCGGAACTAAGGGAATAAAAAAACGGGGGAACCAGATCGAAAAGTACTCACTGTTGTCCATACTGCAACTTTAGAAACAGCTAAATCTTTTGGCATATTCAAAGTAATCTGTGACATTGTGTCGTCACCAAATATCATAAATCCCATGACTGCAGCGCCACCATACATGAGAACGCACAAAGTAAAACTGCGCCACAATCAAAACCGGCATTAGACAATAGACAGGCAAATGAAAGTCGAAAAATCCCAAGAACGACACGGTGTTCATACCATATAATTAAAGCCTTTGTAAATTGGGTTTTGTCAGCCATAGAGTGGTAGATATTCGGGAAAACGGAGTGCCCTGAATAGCAGAAACCATGGACACCAACTGCAAATGGAATACCTTGCCAGATTACCGCTTGACCTGTATGCTGAAATCCCAAATTATCTGCTGTACCAAGAAGTAGTAGACAAAGAACCACTATAGCTGTTGAAAGCACCCCTCCAGCTGCAACATTAAAAAAAAAAAAAAAAAAAAAGTTATGATATGGCATGGCGGAACAGATCCTTCTACTAGAAGTCATGAAACAAGAAAAGAACCTGAAAGATAAGAGATCAGCCGTAAATCCTTCAACCATAATGTTGGGAGAATGACAAGGATCGCGAGGGTTGCAAATATTTTCTCAGACTCTAATTTGAAACCCGGAAAATCAATCTTCACTCCTGGGAATAACCTGGTAAGGTTATCACCCTCCAAAATAACATATTCCACGCAAGATGACTGCAGTAAAAGAATGTGAATTAGAAATTAGGTTGATATTACACTCAGTCAAAGCAATCTGCAAAGGTTATAGGAATCGTGGCCCTTACGTATAGCTCCATGTACAAAAGGATCTGCATCAAATCAAGAATAGAGAAATAATGTCAAATACTTATTGTACATTAATACATATACATATTAGTTTGTTTAGAGACCTAAAAACTGTATGTAGGAATTGCAATAGTAAGATACAAAGATAGGTAAATTGTTTTGGAATAAAACGCTAATCACATAGAAGGAGAAATGCACCAAATGATGGACAAAAGTGATAAATTCTTATATGCTTCATCACCTAAGAGCTCAGTCTACTTACAGATACTAATATACGCCCAAATTTCCCGAATGCAGCTTCTCCCATATCAGCAAAGGTCCAGATACCAAATTTGGTTTCGAAACACCTCCGCATTAGAGTGGCTGTGTAACAACAGACAACGGCAAAAAGAACAAGCACTGCTATACTTGCCCAACCAGCTTCTCTCACGGTAAATGCTGTTGAAAGAAGTCCAATCCCAGCCATAACATTTACGCCTGTTCCATAGAAAAACAACATCTTGAACGACCAAATAGAAATAGAGAAGTAATTCGATTAACAATAACTGGGAACACCAAGAAACAGATAATTAAAGTTCCTAACCATTGAAAATAGTTTGAACCAGTGTACATCCATAGCTAATGGGAAGTTCCCCAGTTGGTTGCTTATGCAATGTTGACCTCTGTGAGAATGAAGGCTGTACTCTCGAGGGTACCCTCGACGGCCTCGCAGAGTCTCTTCTTTGAAATACTTTTTCAAGGTCAGGCAACAATGGAACCTTCCCAGTAGCATCCAAGTTGCCATGACTAGTGAAGTCAAAACTCGAAAAAATACTCGCTCCGCGAATTACAGATGTCATATTAGGAGTTGCAGCAATTGAAAAGATATCAGTTGCTTCCCTGGAATTCAAACCAAAAAATGACCAGATTTAGAAGACCCCTTTTTCACAACTTCCACAAACCATAGCCACATGAATCAGCATACGTATATGTGATCTCTGGATAAAGTTTCTGCAAATCATATATACATATACATTTTAAAGTAACTTTGTTCCTTCATTTCTGTACCCCACTTTAAATTTTAAATACATTTCATACTCCAATATAACACATGAACGCTCAACTCAACTCAAACCTTGTTGTGTGGGGCAAATTATATCTTGGACCAGAGTGCACTATGTACCCTGGTCTAGAATTTGACTTCATAATGCACATCATTCATGTTCATAATACACACACATAAACATGACACAATGAACATGAATTTGGTGTATGACATTAAGTGTTTATATGTCCTCAATTATATAATATACAGAATTCATATTCATAATGCACAGAACTTATGTTCATAATATTATGAACATGAATTCTGTATATTGAACCAGGTCATATTGCAATGTGAACCCTAGTCCATGATAATTGGTTGTTTGGCCTTCAGGCCTTCATCACCTTATATAGGATGAAAACAAAGAGTCCATTGAATATTTGAATCTCTCCCAAATAAAGTTCTAACTTTTTGTTTGTTATAACCATATCAACCAATGCTATTATCTAATGATCATCGATCAAACAAAAAAAGAAAAAAAATTACTCTAATCATTCCCGGGGCGGATATGTACATAAATGTTGTATGTAAAAACACACCTGAAACTTTGCGGCCATTGTTGATAAGTTCTTCCTTCAGGTCCATCGGCGCCGCCAGCAGCGCCCTCTTCTTCATACATACTCTCTGTCACTTCATACTCTGATTCGGATTCATCACCGCAATCCGATGCATATTCTTTCCTTTCCGCCATGCTTATTCTGTATTTCCGGTACGTGAAAGGTAAGGAAGGATCAAAGGGGGAAATGGGGTTGCAGTGTGTGAGTGATGTTTTTGGGTGCGTAAAAGTGATGAAATTTGGGTTTGTTTTGCGTCGTGTGGGTGGGAAGATTTGGAGGGGTTTGAATGCGTACAAGACAGAAGATTCACGAAAGATGCTGACAAAGCGACAGCAAAGAAACAGGGTTCGATCCAATCTTTATGTCTTTTTTTTCGTCACTCAATTTCTGGTCTCCTACTCCCCTGAATTATAATTTTTGTCTACCGGGGTGCCACTATAGTCTATAGTACGTAACAAAACAAAATTATAATTTGTTTCGAAAGAAACAAAATTATAATTACTTTTGATTGCTCAATAATTGACAGCTATACTATATGACGTATTAATAATTATCTTTATATATCTTTAATTANACTAGAAGTCATGAAACAAGAAAAGAACCTGAAAGATAAGAGATCAGCCGTAAATCCTTCAACCATAATGTTGGGAGAATGACAAGGATCGCGAGGGTTGCAAATATTTTCTCAGACTCTAATTTGAAACCCGGAAAATCAATCTTCACTCCTGGGAATAACCTGGTAAGGTTATCACCCTCCAAAATAACATATTCCACGCAAGATGACTGCAGTAAAAGAATGTGAATTAGAAATTAGGTTGATATTACACTCAGTCAAAGCAATCTGCAAAGGTTATAGGAATCGTGGCCCTTACGTATAGCTCCATGTACAAAAGGATCTGCATCAAATCAAGAATAGAGAAATAATGTCAAATACTTATTGTACATTAATACATATACATATTAGTTTGTTTAGAGACCTAAAAACTGTATGTAGGAATTGCAATAGTAAGATACAAAGATAGGTAAATTGTTTTGGAATAAAACGCTAATCACATAGAAGGAGAAATGCACCAAATGATGGACAAAAGTGATAAATTCTTATATGCTTCATCACCTAAGAGCTCAGTCTACTTACAGATACTAATATACGCCCAAATTTCCCGAATGCAGCTTCTCCCATATCAGCAAAGGTCCAGATACCAAATTTGGTTTCGAAACACCTCCGCATTAGAGTGGCTGTGTAACAACAGACAACGGCAAAAAGAACAAGCACTGCTATACTTGCCCAACCAGCTTCTCTCACGGTAAATGCTGTTGAAAGAAGTCCAATCCCAGCCATAACATTTACGCCTGTTCCATAGAAAAACAACATCTTGAACGACCAAATAGAAATAGAGAAGTAATTCGATTAACAATAACTGGGAACACCAAGAAACAGATAATTAAAGTTCCTAACCATTGAAAATAGTTTGAACCAGTGTACATCCATAGCTAATGGGAAGTTCCCCAGTTGGTTGCTTATGCAATGTTGACCTCTGTGAGAATGAAGGCTGTACTCTCGAGGGTACCCTCGACGGCCTCGCAGAGTCTCTTCTTTGAAATACTTTTTCAAGGTCAGGCAACAATGGAACCTTCCCAGTAGCATCCAAGTTGCCATGACTAGTGAAGTCAAAACTCGAAAAAATACTCGCTCCGCGAATTACAGATGTCATATTAGGAGTTGCAGCAATTGAAAAGATATCAGTTGCTTCCCTGGAATTCAAACCAAAAAATGACCAGATTTAGAAGACCCCTTTTTCACAACTTCCACAAACCATAGCCACATGAATCAGCATACGTATATGTGATCTCTGGATAAAGTTTCTGCAAATCATATATACATATACATTTTAAAGTAACTTTGTTCCTTCATTTCTGTACCCCACTTTAAATTTTAAATACATTTCATACTCCAATATAACACATGAACGCTCAACTCAACTCAAACCTTGTTGTGTGGGGCAAATTATATCTTGGACCAGAGTGCACTATGTACCCTGGTCTAGAATTTGACTTCATAATGCACATCATTCATGTTCATAATACACACACATAAACATGACACAATGAACATGAATTTGGTGTATGACATTAAGTGTTTATATGTCCTCAATTATATAATATACAGAATTCATATTCATAATGCACAGAACTTATGTTCATAATATTATGAACATGAATTCTGTATATTGAACCAGGTCATATTGCAATGTGAACCCTAGTCCATGATAATTGGTTGTTTGGCCTTCAGGCCTTCATCACCTTATATAGGATGAAAACAAAGAGTCCATTGAATATTTGAATCTCTCCCAAATAAAGTTCTAACTTTTTGTTTGTTATAACCATATCAACCAATGCTATTATCTAATGATCATCGATCAAACAAAAAAAGAAAAAAAATTACTCTAATCATTCCCGGGGCGGATATGTACATAAATGTTGTATGTAAAAACACACCTGAAACTTTGCGGCCATTGTTGATAAGTTCTTCCTTCAGGTCCATCGGCGCCGCCAGCAGCGCCCTCTTCTTCATACATACTCTCTGTCACTTCATACTCTGATTCGGATTCATCACCGCAATCCGATGCATATTCTTTCCTTTCCGCCATGCTTATTCTGTATTTCCGGTACGTGAAAGGTAAGGAAGGATCAAAGGGGGAAATGGGGTTGCAGTGTGTGAGTGATGTTTTTGGGTGCGTAAAAGTGATGAAATTTGGGTTTGTTTTGCGTCGTGTGGGTGGGAAGATTTGGAGGGGTTTGAATGCGTACAAGACAGAAGATTCACGAAAGATGCTGACAAAGCGACAGCAAAGAAACAGGGTTCGATCCAATCTTTATGTCTTTTTTTTCGTCACTCAATTTCTGGTCTCCTACTCCCCTGAATTATAATTTTTGTCTACCGGGGTGCCACTATAGTCTATAGTACGTAACAAAACAAAATTATAATTTGTTTCGAAAGAAACAAAATTATAATTACTTTTGATTGCTCAATAATTGACAGCTATACTATATGACGTATTAATAATTATCTTTATATATCTTTAATTATATGACGAATTTTAATTTTAATATAATGTATTAATATTGAGTATTGATTTTTGCGCATCACGCATAAAATATATTAGTATGTGTATATATATATGTGTGTGTGTGAGAGAGAGAAAGATTTGATTTATTGTTTGTAGCGATGCTGAGTAGATGGAATTAATTAATTTGGGTCTAAATAAATTAAACTAACTTTGATATGAAATAGTAATAAGACAACAAACACAATGAAGAAATAGGACAATGACATTGCTAGAAGATTTCTTGGATGAATGTTTGTCTATTACAAGATTAGTAATGAGAGAACAAATCATGTCCTAACCAAGACAAGGACTAATTATATAAACTAATCTACCTAACAAATCCCCTAAATAGGGTGGTCCTTGAGATTAGGTCAAGACTTGATCGCCCTCGCCTAGGCTTTGGAGACGAACTATAGAGGTTGATCTTGATGGCGGGCCCTCACCCCCACTTGGGCAGTCCTTATTTGAGCCCCTCCTACTTGACCATTTCTTCTTGGGTTGGACTCAATATATCCATCATTAGTAAAATATAATTTAATTATGTTCATAAAATTTGTAGAAATTTATGTATGTAATATCAAAATATAAACATTATACAAAAATGTTGAATAAAATTTTTAAATAATATTAATAAAATATGATAATAATTAATTGTTATGGGTGATTGTACAATAATATTTAGGTTGTGAATGTGGTGAAATGTACCATTTGAGCTATATTCTAAATGTAGTTCATGTAGAAGTTAAATGCCATATAGAGGTGACAACGAAGTGGATTTGAGCAGATTAGGGGTGAATTCACGTCCAATTCGCTAAAGGTGAATTTTACAATTCTCATTCGCATTCACATTCGCTAGGGTGCAATCCAATATGATTTGATCCGTTAATAGCGGATTTGACCAATTGGATGCGGATAGGATGATGAATTTTAAGTTTAAACAATAAAATAAACTACAATACAAGATTTCAATTCAAGCAAGTATTCAAAAATCAAAATCACAATTATTTTTCAAGCATCCCATTAAAAAGAAAAACCAAATATCAAATTTTAAAATACAAATAATTAATTTTTTTTTTCGATCAGGGGGACGTGGGATACCAGGGGAAGACATAAGGATTAATTATTTTCCCTAACTCTACGAACGCAAGTAACACGGGCCAAGTCGTTAAGATAGACCTCCTCACTGTTCAAAGGGCTAAACTGAAAGGTTACCCAGTTCGTTTGCTGAAAGGTCCCAAGAAACGCTAGAGAGTCCGCAACCATGTTCTGTTCTCTATAGATCCAACGTATAGTGATGTTCCATTCTTTCTCTAACCACCGTTAGTTGGATCTCCTCAATGACCTCTCTGCTAGGAGCCCAAAGCACCGTTCCGGCTTGAATTCACTCCATAATCTTCTTCGCATCAGACTGAATTTCCACATCCCTGATGCCCTTGTCCGAAGCCCATTGCAAGCTTTTAAGAATCGCAGTAGCTTCGGTAGCTTCCGGTGTGCTGACCTCCAGGTTGCCTGAAAACCACCGAGCCAGCAGCCCTTATCATCTCTTAGCACAAACAAACCTAAATTACAAATATGTATTCATCTTCAACGCAATATTAAACTTGTGATTGTGGCACTGTGAAAAGTAACAAATCTTACTTACAGAATGAAGGAGGAAAGTAAGAAATGACAATTCAGAAAGAGAGACCTAAAATCATATACTAAGTATAGAAAAGTTAAAAATTAAAATATAATTGATCAAATTAAATTATAATTTTAGATTTGAACTACAAACGCGGTAGGATACTTAACAATGGACTACTAGGCTATATATATAGCCGATTCGATATAGTGAATTTTGATAAGTCACCTCCACATTCAATCTACTAGTGGTGGTTTCCATTAAATAGATCTATATCCCATTCACTTTAAGTGAATGCGGGTGGAATGGGAGTTGATTTTTAGCAGATTCTTACTCACACCTAGAATTAATGATGCTCACTACAATAGTTATCGCGACATGTACTGTGTGTTAGAATTATTTGAAACAATCAAAAATATATTGATGAGATTGTTGAGACAAATTATTTGACATTAGTACAATCTTTGAAAATATTTTAACCCCAAGCTAAGCCATCTAGGGCCTTCTGAAGCACCCAAAAAAAAGTACAGAAATCTTTTTACTATATTGTCATTCTCTAAAATTGTTAAGTTCTTAAGTCATTATCAAGTAGTTGCAACAATTGCTAAACTTGTTTGTAAACAAATTTATAAATTATAATTATATAAATTGTTGTATTATCAAAGTTAGTTTTTTTCTTAATATTTATAAATGATATAAATTTGTTTTCAAAAAAAATAATAAATGATATAAATTTTGACGTTGTTATTTTAAATTTATTTTTAATATTTGTAAATATATACGGATCGGAGTAATATATATTTCATGCATCACAGTGATGAATTACTAGTTAATTTATACAATCAAAATAGAAGATGCAATAGTATGTTAATTTAGAATTACTGGAAATCAATTGTGATCTCATGAGTCATGAGGCTTAGAGTTATGATAATAAAAAAATGGAGTGAAATAAAATAAAACAGAAATTATTTTTTTTTTAAAAAAAAAGATGAGAAATGATGTGAATGCTCCTCCATTGCATATTCCGGAGAGATAGGAGGTGGAGAAGGCGAAGTAGTCGGGGAGAGACAAAGAAAAAATGGAAGACAGGAGTGTTTTTCTGCCTTCTGCATGGCTGTACGTAGTTGAACAATGCAGATTAAGCTAAATAAAAAAAGAAATAAATAAATTAAACTTTATTATCCACAGGGTAGGTTGTTGAAAATTTCATCAGCCAAAACAAATAATCACAACCATTTCCAATTAAGAAGATCATAGAAAGGAAATCTATGTCATCAACATGAAGGCGTGGGAGGCAACGGTGAGGAAGACGCAGGCCGTGGCCAGGAGACGCGCCCACACCATCTTCGGCACTTATGGCGCCGCCACTGTCGAGGAATTGAACGACGATGATCAAGATGTTGACAATGTCAACGAGGCGGTACGTTATTTAGTTTTAGTTTATATATTTAGGAAAACACATAATTTTTTTTCTTTTTAATAAATTGATTGACACACTGTTCTAATAACATACATACATATATGAATGAAAATGTTTCTTTTTAATAAATTGATTGACCCCACTAGTAATAACATGAGCTTACCTGGCGGCCAGGTTATGCATACGACGACGGGAGAGGTGTATCACGCCGATAAGTTTCTGACGAACGGCGATTACTACACGGGGCAGTGGGCGGACGAGGCTCCCCACGGGACGGGCAAGTACTGGTGGACGGACGGGTGCATGTACGTCGGAGAATGGTTTCGCGGGAAGCCGATGGGGAGGGGGACGTTCAGCTGGCCGTCGGGGGCGGTGTACGACGGCAATTTCAAGAGCGGGTATTTGGACGGGGAGGGGACCTACACGGGGCCCAACGGCGACACCTTCAGGGGGTCATGGGTGATGAACATGAGGCATGGATTGGGGGTGAAGGAATACACCAACGGCGACAGCTACAACGGCGAGTGGAGCCGGGGATTGCAGGAAGGGCAGGGGAGGTACACCTGGAAAAACGGGAATTACTACGTCGGAGAATGGAAGAACGGCAAGATTTCCGGGAGAGGGAATATGTATTGGGCGAATGGGAACATGTACGAAGGGTTTTGGGAAGACGGATGGCCTAGAGGCAACGGGACTTATAGATGGGCCGATGGGAGTTACTACGTCGGAACCTGGAACAAAGAATCCGGCGAACACACCGGAACTCACCACCCAGCACCCAATTCAGAAGGGAATGAAGAGAATAGTGACAATGACAACAGCAACAACAATCATCCGGAATGGAATCCCACCGACGTTTATACCCTGGAATTAAAGGAATGCAAAGTTTGCCCCATAGACAAAATCTCGGTTTTCCCATCCCAAAAGCTGGCGGATTGGAAAACCGCAAAAACAGGGGATAACGCGACGAGGCAGAGGAGAATGTCGGCGGATGGGAGACTGGATGCCGCTGTGGATAAGGAGTTCGCCGGAATGCGGTTGTCGGATTGTTCAGGAACGCCTACCAGTATTTTCTGTGCGCCGGACGACACATTCGTGGGGTTGCAGCCGCCGCCGGACGAGGGTAGCGCCGGCGGGTTTATAAGAGGGAGCCCTCTCAGGATTCCCAAGATTGTAAAGAAGCAGGGAGAGACAATCTCTAAAGGCCACAAGAGTTATGAACTCATGCTCAATTTGCAGATAGGCATCAAGTGAGACAATATTATTATTATTATAATATATACGTTGTTCTAATTTCTAAATTTGAACCCCAAATTCAAACCCTACCCTGGAACATGTCCCAGTGATCTGAGTGCTTGCTTAGTTTATTTCTCATGATCTTATCCCCGGGCAGGGCCACATTCAGGCTTTCACCCCTGAGCTATGCCCGGGGCTATATGTTTTAATTTCTTGAAACGAAAATATGTGTGTGATATATTGGAATGAATGTGTATATATAGGTATTCTGTTGGGAAGCTTGGTGCTGCAACATCATTAGATCTGAAGGCAGCAGCCTTTGATCCAAAGGAGAAGTTTTGGTCTAAGATTTCACCTGATGGAACAAAAAGTGTGTTGCCATTTCAGTCCTGTGAGTTTAGATGGAAGGATTACTGTCCTAAGGTTTTCAGGTATGCTCCAATTCAATTCAAGTAGATGGATTTATTAGGGATTGGCAGGTTTTGATATATGATGCTAATATGTATACTATAAAACAGGGCATTAAGGTTGTTGTTTAAGGTGGAACCAGATGACTACATCAACTCCATCTGTGGGAATGATGCTCTGAGGGAGCTGTCCTCTCCTGGGAAAAGTGGAAGCTTTTTCTACCTCACAAATGATGATCGTTACATGATCAAAACAATGAAGAAGGCTGAAGTGAAAGTGAGATTTGGATCTAATTAATTAATTAATTCCTATATGTATACAAATAAAATAAAACCTGCAGGCTGGGCAGCTGCTTTAATAATTTCATTTCTTGAATTTTCATGTGGTGGATGGTGCTTATATATTCTATAGGTGCTAATAAGGATGCTAAATGCGTATTATAATCATGTTCTTGACTTTGATAACACCCTTATCACCAAATACTTTGGATTGCATTGTCTAAAGCTAAACGGACCGGCTCAGAAGAAGGTAAAAACTTAATTGGTCTTCAATTCAGATCATTCATTATATATATTTTCCATTATAACATGCATTATATTTGTTGATGGATGGTGGGTTTAGGTGCGGTTTGTGATAATGGGGAATCTGTTCCACACGGACTACACGATTCACAGGCGATTCGACCTGAAAGGATCAACATTCGGGCGGTTGACAGACAAGCCAGAATCTGAGATTGATTCAACCACAACTCTCAAAGACCTTGATCTCAACTTCATTTTCAGGTTACAAAAGCAATGGTTTCAAGAATTCCAAAGGTAATAACATAATTATATTATATTGCATTTTGTTTGTTTCTCAGAATTGAAAGCAAGGAAAGTAACAGAATTGTTAGTTGTGGCGGCTGCATATATGCAGGCAAGTAGACAAGGACTGTGACTTGCTCGAGCAAGAGAGAATCATGGACTACAGCCTTCTGGTTGGTGTTCATTTCAAAGAAGCATCAACCAATGAAGACAATGCAACACCTTCTGGGTCCCATTCCCCAACAGGTTAGTTAGTTAGCTAGTTAGTTACTAACACCTCAAACAAGAAACTCATTTCCACTAGTTGGATATATCTATCAGCTGCAGATAGTGGCGCCTCGGATTCTGAATCTCGAGCAGATATGGATAAGTCTCTTCAAGAAAGGTACATACCTAGGCTAAAACATCAATATTAGCTCTGATATGCTCTGATCTCAAAGAAAGAAAATTAAAAAGATTGATGATGCAGGAGAGGGATAATAAAACTGGGGATAAACCTGCCTGCAAGAGTGGAGAGAACAGAGAGGAAAAACGAAGCTGGAGAAATGCAGCTAATAGGAGAGCCAACAGGCGAATGCTACGACGTAATCCTGTTCTTTAGTATCATAGACATCCTTCAAGACTATGATATCACCAAGAAGCTTGAGCATGCTTACAAGTCCATCCAATATGATCCAAACTCCATCTCAGCCGTCGATCCCAAGGCTTACTCCAGGCGCTTTCGCGATTATATCTTCAAAGCCTTTGCAGAGGACACAGCTAAGGATAGCTAGCTTAATTGCCTTACTGTTACTTTGAAGCCTGGAGGATTATATTATATTGGAGGAAGCAAATTAGTCTGCATTCCCCCCACCATATTCTTTTCTTTTGCTTCAATTCTCTTTTTTGTTGTTTTTGTACTTAGTCCATATTGAATCAGAGGCTTGATTATTAATCGAGCACCATTTTTGATTATGTAATACTTGAGAGCAGATAGAGCTTTAAAAGCTCTCATCTTTCATTAACTGTACGTATAATTAAACTAGTCCTAAACCACTACTGCACTTTCATATTTAATTTTGTCATTCCATCTTAAATTTTCATTTATGAAATTAATCTTTTAAGAAACCTTGTGAAATTACTCTAAAAATGCTCCCTCAAACTTGTATGAGTCAAAATTAAGTGACAAACAAGATATGGGGATCAATGTGGAGAACATTATATTGTGATTAAGACATTTGTTTCAATATAATATTGAACATTATAGTATTTGTTAGATTGGAAGGTAGATACACCATTTGGCTCACAAGATTCACTTAATTATTAATTGGAATATGATTTTAACATCATTTCAGTATTATTATTCTACTATAAAAACTCATAACTCTCCATTATCCATTGTGAATATAATGCCATTATTCCATTATATATTATCCTCTTATGTGAACTACAGTATATATTCGTGATTGTCTCGTCATGAATGTTACATTCTCTTCACCATAAAAGACTCTATAATCAATGATGAAAAATAAAGACACTCACAAATTCTATATATCTATTATAAACTTTACCTAATTATATTAGTCCCAATTTTACAATGTACGGTGTACTTACCCTACCTAAAGTATAAGGAAATGTGATTTCACTTCAACCAACAAAAATTAAAAAAAAAAATTAAAAATTTTCATTTTTTTTAAAACACAAATTATGATTTTAATCCTTTAAATCTTCACATTAAAATCATTTCGCCTTATTAAATTTGTATAATTTATTTTATATTTTATTTTTATTGAATGCATAAATACCAATCTATGATTGAAATAGTTGCATGGGTATCAATAATCATGTATGGGCATAACTGACATTTGTTAAGCTAAGCTAGGTTCAGTTGTGATATAATTATCAACCTGACTATAATGCTAGTAGGGGAATCATTAGTGAATCTTTATGTGGATATTAAGCATGCTTGGCTTGATTTTGGAGTAAACCCCATAATATGAATAATGAAGGTAGCGTATGAGGAAAGTAAATGATACACATCATTCATTTTCTGTGTGATGAAAATCATGAGCCCTAAGTTAATCTGAAAGGTTACAAAAAAAAAAAAAAACAAATTTCTTTTTATAGAAATAGAGCCATTCGTGTAAAGAGATTATAAATTGCCATTGATGAAATCAAGGTAAATGCTATATCATATTAAATTGAATGAATTACTTAATTGATTTTTTTTTCCTTTTGGTTTCTTTTGATCGATAAAGTCACAAATTGAATCATTTTATATTGCAGTCACTTATGGATAATCACGAGTATTATTATTTAAAAACAATTAATAAACTAAAAGTTGCCGAAAGTTCATATAAAGTTGTATTTTAAGTTTTTAACTTATACGCAATCCCTTCCGACCCTCCCCTCAAATCCTCAATAAAGAAAATGAATGATAAAGACTTCCCTTGGAATCAAAAACCTATCTCAAAATTCTAAAGAAAATGTGTAAAAAGCCTTACAACAAAGGGCATCGGCAATTCGGCATGACTTAACTAATCTTGCTTACTGCCTGTTGGTACTGGAGAAACGGCAAAGGGGAGAATAGGCATTTTAATATTATTGTGGACAGGCAGGCATTCAACATAAAAACAAAAGCACCAAACAAAGTTCAGATACGTAATGTAATTAGCATAGCATAGCTTAGTGAAAAACACCAACAAAAAGAAAAAAACAGTAGTCTAAACAATAGTAGTAGTAGTATGTATATATTGCCACCAAGAGGCAATACATCAACCAGTAAAAGTTGAAATATAAAATGCGTCCATGATCGCATATTTATTGGCATCCATGATTTTTTTTAATCCTTCCACATAATCTCTGTATCAAAGCTCTCATCAGATAACAGCAGACATGGGAACTGCCAGACACATATATAGTGTATAAACAGTTCAAATTGCCCATCGATGCATTGCATGTAGCACACCTATCAGCTAGGTAGATTTTCTGGAACTTCCTTCCATCCCGACTCCCAACCAGCTATCCATCAAAATCTCATATGATCCCTTGTGCATAACAATTCAACCAGGTAAAGGCTCATAAATTTCAAAGTTACCAATTCCTGTACCCTATTGATGCCACAACCTCCACTCATCCAGTCTGGAAAGCTTGGCACAAGCTGCTGCATGTTATCCAAACCACAACAATCATATATGAGCACACAACTATGTTATACAAAACTGCCCAGACCCAATATATACCCCTCCAAAATTCCTGTTCACATATTTTTGCAAGTACCTTTTTTTTTAAAAGTTAATAGTCAGTTTCAAATCATGGCACAATTAACAGGATTTGCAACAGGATCTGGAAACAGAAAGGGAGAACCACTATTTCTCCGTGCACCTATGGATGGAAAAGGGGAAGGAAACAAGTCGCAATCAAATGTACACATTAAGAAAACGCATACCTCTTCAACAGCAAGTGCCTGCAACAATCTCAGACCATCCATGCAGCATAAAAAACCTTAATAACATTGCCCAAACTGCAAACATGATGGTTGAACTTCATAGCAATGGACCATTGGACATTCACCACAGTAAGTACAAAACTGCAAGAAGGTAGGTAGGCATAGTTCATAACAGAAGAATAGGACATTCACAATTGATAAGGCACTGAAAAGACCAAAGGAAATGTTGAGTTTACCATCTAAAATTCCATATTCGTCTCACACGAAGAAACGACCTTCCCACAGAGACTGCCCCTGATACTGCTGAGGCAGTGCAACAGTCTGTTGATTTCCTCTCTGAAGTTGTTGCTGTTGTTCCTGATATAGTTTCATTTGTTCGGACATCTGAAAGTCTGGCCAGCCTTTCTGGTTGTCAGCCTGGACATACAGTGGTGATACTTGTTTCCCAGGGAAAGGAAAGCTAGCCATCCCCATAGAGTTGCTGCAGTTGGGAGGTTGACTTGCCTGCACTGATTGATTAATAGTACTGTATCCTGAGCTTTGGTTTGTTGAAGGTAACTGATAGCCATCAAGCCAACTATAGTCATCCATTGGGAGAGCATGTGCATTTTCATTCTTCAAGGTCATGGCTGAGGATGAGTCATCCATGACTTTAGGAGGAACAGAACCAAATCCAGGAGGTGGACCCCTGTGTCTAATAGGTCGACTTACTGGATTTTTCTTTGAGCCAGTAGAGATGATGGATGAAGACTTCACTGCCATGCAATCCAAACCAGCTACTGAAATTGAATTTAACTTTGATGGAACACAAACCTCAGAAAACTGGATGGGAATATTATCAGCAGTAGTAAAATTAAGTGACTGTGGAAAGGGGACTGAATATGCAGCAGTCTGCATTAGTCCAGAATGATCCTGCATCTCAGACTTAGCAGACCCATTTTCCATTAAATTCAAGTGGGCCAATCCATTGGTAACACTGCTTTGTTCCGACGACCATATAGAAGAACTTGGTTGGATTGATGACACATAATGGGTATTGTTATTAACAACACTGGTAGGCAGCCTTAAGCTAGGATTGAAACCATTTTGCATAAGCAATCCATCAAGTCCAGATGAAAACACTCCCATATCAATTCCTAAATCAACCCCCGACACATTAACAGCAGGAAGAGGTGCGTTCACGGTTGTAACACTAGATACTGGAACATGTGAAGTAATCATATTTGAAGAGAATCCATCCATATGTTTCTCATTTATGGATGGCTTAAACACAATCACCTCATCTTCTTCTTCACCTTCTATGAACAACTGTGGTTTAGGGGACAAGGCTCCGAGAACCATTTGTCCTCCAACCGGATTCTCTTGTTCAACTCCACTCAATGTGGGATCTTCCAAAGTGCTACTAAGCCAATAATCATCAGAAATTTGTGGCTTAGTGCCAATAACAAACTTCTTTGCTTTCGTATCAAAGTAAACTCCATCTCCTCCTACTCTAACCACACTAGCAAGAGCCTTACCAGCCCCTACAAGCCTCTGGATTCTCGCTTTTCTTTCTTTACTGCCAACATCACCACCCAATGAATGCTTCCTTGAGAAGTCAAGTATAAGCTGTGCAGGAACAAGAGGAAGAAATCCTCTAAGTTCAAAGTCCTCAGGCAATGCAAGACGATTGGCAGTCTCAGCTTCATCATACTTGCTCATATTGAAGAAACATGTTTCATCCTCATCTTCATCAACAAACTTTGACCCACTTGATAGCAGCTTATTTAAAAAGGTGATGCAATTGTTCCAGAAAAAGGATCTAGCATTTGCTTGTGTTTCTTCTGGCTCATTACCTACAGCAATATCTTCATGGCAGGCTAACCATTCTACGAAAATCATAACACCTGGCAGTAGGAAGCTTGCTGAGGGGTCATTTAATTGACCACACCTCTCAACCACATGACCCATAAACTCAAAAACAGCAGTATACGCATTCTGTAGAAGAACTGAGCGCTGAAGAATCTCAGCATATGACTGATTTTCAGCTTCCCTATTCACATTGTACACAGTGAATATAAGGATAGCAACAAGCCTAACTACTGCAAGCCTGCAGTCAGCAGCATCTGAACCAAAACTGTACTTCTCATCCGGTCCAGAAGAAAGAAGCTCAAGTAAATCATTTTTAACCACTGAAAGCACTTCTCCAAATGTCTCCAAGCTGGTGAGAGATGGTAATAAAAAAAATTAAAAAATATGGCCACAGAATAAAATAGTCATTGATAATGAACTGATGAATATACCTTGTGCGTGTAAACAGAACGCCATTTAATCGGACAAATCTTGTGCTGAAAATTTTGAAAATATCGGATATACTTGATGCTCTTTCCTTAACTGGATTGGCTTCAACCCTTTCTTCTTTTTGTGGAAATCTTGCATCTCCCTTACCTCTTCCTTTCCCAGATACACGTGCAGGTGCAACTTTGACAGAGGATTTAGCATCTCCCAAAAGCTGCGAATAGTTCTGTCGATTCTGCCAAAATTTAAATCACGTGACTTTGCAATCAATAACATGAGTGACCATTCTCTAATAAATATGCAGCATTAAAATATCATTCATATCATTTTGGGGGGGGGGGGGGGGGGGGGGGCGAATA
>NC_044924.1:7690366-7745443 GCF_003576645.1 Ipomoea triloba | reverse complement strand
GGGGGGGGGGGGGGGGGGGGGGGGGGGGGGGGGGGGGGGGGGGGGGGGGGGAGTAAGAATACCGAATTATATGGTCTTAACAGCACATGCAATTTCATGCATCACTTGAAATAGTATGTTCTGGGTTTATATTTAGATAATGAAGATCTGATTCTAAGTTCTGTTTTTAGCATTTGAGTTTACTTGCTTAAAAAAAGAGAAGCTTAACACAATGGAATCTTTTGTACCAGTCCCAAGCAACAACCCCAAAAGACCCGTTCACAAAGCTGATGTATTGTAGGGTACAAAATTGGAGATGAACTAGCATTGCCAGTTGTTTGAAGTAAGAGCAGATCTAATAAATAAAATATTGTATACATGCAAGGAACAGTACAAAGGAAGACTTATATAATTGTCATATCAATAGTATGTTTACCTTCTCAAATGCAATAATCAAGTTGTCCCTTGCAGTGGTGAAGGGGTTCTCTACAGCAAGACTTCGAAAATATCGATAAATTGCAACCAATTCATCACCCGAGTAGGAAGCCAAGATTGCGAGCTGATAAAACAAACAATTGGTTAATCGCTGTGAACCAGAAGAGACACAAGTATCCAAGAAATGTGGGTGCTGTTGTACAATCACAGTAGAAAGGCAACAAAGAAAACCTGATGATGAGGATTGCCACTTGCAGGCCAAAGCGAGGAAGCTTGCATGTAATAGCTTGATGCTGCTGAAAAATCTCGAGCTTTAGAATCACCTTCGCCATATAAACCTTTGTAACGAGCAAGATCACCGAGATAAATCAGACAACGGTGGCAGGATATTAAACCTTTCTTCATGTCAGCAGATTTACTTCCATCTTTAGACGACGGAATTTGGTTTTCAGGATCATCAGAGAAATATCCTAGTGGCAGACCATACTTCGCCCTAATTTTCAACATCAAATCATGGTAAAATCCTGTTGCTTCAGACAGGAATGTCTTAAATTGTGTGCGAATCTTTGTGATTCGATCAGGCCCACCTCGACTAGGACCTTTCCCATTTTGAGATGTGGTTGATCCAGAAGCAGATAAAGCAGCATTCAAGTATGCACGTAATTCCTCAATTCTCCTGTAATGCAACTGCCACAATGCATACTCTATTTCATGTTGCTCAGAGAAAGCATGATTCTCAAGGATAATAGCTTCATAATTTTCACGCATTTGTTGCCATGAATTTGGGTCAGAAGGAATTCTGGCTTGTGCTGCTTTCCTACGCTTATTCTCTAATTCAACATTCTATCAAAGATTGAAAAGTATTAGTAAATAATATGCCCAATAGTTTAATACTCTGCATACCAAATGGAAATTAAGATGCAAACCTGATTTCTAAATTTGTACAAAATATAGAAATGCCACTGTAAGATGAAATAAAGCATACCTTGTTAAAGAGGCGTTGAACACGCTCACGAGATGAATGATCGACACTGTTATCCATCGGAATGGTCATTATCCATCAAGAGCAGTTTAGCTTCAAAGAACTCCGTGAAACACAAAACCCTTGATCTGCAGAGAAATATCTGGATTAACTTCAAAGTGGTATCATATAGTCTAATACATGCTCCCAATTAAACTATAGTGTAATACATAAGCAAGCCCCAATATTTTCCTTTCTAGAGAGGGTCAAGTTATTAAAAATAATAATAATAATAATAATAATAATAATAATAATAATAATAATAATAAAAAGACCCTATATAGGGATAAAATCACACATCTTCCCTTGATTCGTTTTCACTTACCAAAAAATAATTGCAAGCATCCAGTTGGACCAATTTAGTACACACCAATCTGGCAAAATACAATCACAATGTGGAAATTGCAATTGTTTTTTATATTTACAAACCTTGAACTGGTATCAATTTAGTTTAGACGGTACTTTTCACCACAAGGGTACTAGGAAATCATTTCTATCAAATTTATTGAGGTTTATATAGCATGTCACAGTGCACAATCCACATAATATTGATAATAAAACCAATTGAAAATCTCCAGATTGTCCACCAGTGCCCTAGAATATACCGACATGATTTACCTTCTCGTGAAGAGATATGAGCAATCAGGGCATATAATGCCCTAGACCCTCCTCTCGGGTCAACCGAGATCCAGCTCGTTCGGTTCTAGTATTTTGATCAATATTAGACCGAAAATAATCAAACTTCAATTAAAAATTCCAAGAAAACAAAAACCTCCAACTTCATCAACAGAAATCATAAAAACCCCAAATTGCAATCACATGAACAGAGAAAGGCGCCCAGTTTCCTGTTCCCCTTAAAATTGACCGCGCAAATCGTAACGAAATTCAACAATCGAATAGAAATTGGAGAAACTTACCCAAATCAAAGCCAGATCTGCGAAGATCCCGTCGTAATAGCCGCGAGAACCCCACCGATTCCGTCAATTCAGGGAAAATGCATACATGCAAAGGTAGGGTTATACAAGGAGAAAACGGAAAGGAAGGTACTAGGGTGTGGTGATATATATAGAAGATGTAATTTCTACGCCATGATTTGAAGAAGGAGAGTTGGAGGAGGAGACGGAGAAGGAGGAGAGAGAGAAGTTTTTTTGTAGAATGAAAATCATCGGCGAGAGGCTTTTGTTTTGGGGGTCGGAGTTTTCTGGGTGAAGTCTAGGCGGCTATGACTCACGCCGTGCCCAAAAGTCTTATCTCGCAAAATATTCTTTTCCTTATTTATTTATTGGTTTTCAAATATAATTAATAATTCATAACTATTTTTCTTTGTATCCACGAAATGGGTTTTTAGGACTGCTAAATTTTATAATAAAAACAGAATTTGAACGATACAATATTATAAAATATATATGTATTACAGCTTTCGTCCACACTACAAAAAATTTTAGTTTTTTTTTTTTTGAAACACAAACAATTTTAGTTTTTGAATGTTAATTTTGTGAATATACTCATTAGTTGTATTCTGCATTTTTTAAAATTCTAAAAGAAAAATGGACACCGAAAAATATGATAAAAATAAGTTTGTCCTCATACATAAACGTCAGCGATACAATTCTTACAAACATCTTCTTAATCGAGTCTATTGCTTGAGTCATGAAAACGAGTTTTGTCCATCGGGTTACCTCGCCCAAACCCTAGGTAAAAGTAGGTTTCAATTTTAGCAGCCCCGCGAAAGAAGGCATGACCCTAGGTAAAAGTAGGTTTCAATTTTAGTAGCCCCGCGAAAGAACATGCCTTCGACTCCTTAGTAGCCCACCCTGCTTGGCCCATGGGCCTATGGGTGGCCCGCTCATAAATTCTATATATACGGAGTATTATTGAATAAGTATTTTAAAATTTAAATTAGTAATGTTTGTCTAAATATTGTTTATGTATTTTATTATTGACTAAGTGTTTTCTTCTCGAAGAAAAAAGTGTATTATCATAATATATGTTCATATTAAAACATGTATAAAAGATGCATAAAGGTGGTATGTGTGGTTGGAAAACTCAAGTATTGTCTCATAATAAGGATTTATATAAATCAATAAGCATATATGAAAATGTCATAAATATCTTGTATATTATTCGCTCATTTAGTATATTAATTATTGTCCAATATCTCAAAGTAGATAATGACTTATTTAAACCTAAAAAGATAATGTAGGACGAAAAGTTCACTGTTTCAAAACGTCATTTTGAACACCATTTTGGGACCAAAACTTCCTCAATCGCATCAGACCTTATATTATAAAGTCATTTCCATTTTTGGTCCTACTGTTATTGGGGCATTGCCAATTTTAGTCCACTTCATTAATTTTTGCCACATTACGGTCAGTCTTATTTAGTCTTTGCCACTTTTAGTCCACCGTTAAAATTTTTGTCAAATGGTCGTCCAAAACAGGGGTATTTTTTGTCTTTTCATGCTTTGGTGATCTCCTTGACCCTTTGTAGTGGTTTTCCTTACACATTTTCATCTAATGAAGAGGTCCGACGGAAGCCATGTGAGTCACATTACAAAACCATGGCTTTCGCCGGACATCTTCATTGGATGAAAATGTGTAAGGAAGATCACTGCAAAGGGTAAAGGAGATGATAAAAGCATGAAAAGATCAAAATATCCCTCTTTTGGACGGTTATTTGACAAAAATTTTAACGGTGGACTAAAAGTGGCAAGAACTAAATAAGACTGGTCGTAATGTGGCAAAAATTAATGAAGTGGACTAAAATTGGCAATGCCTCAATAACAGTAGGACCAAAAATGGAAATGACTCTTATATTATACTATATTTGCGATAAGTTGGCTAGCAACATTTGGTGATTATCCTAGAAAGAGCAAAACATAAATCACGTTATTATCCTTGAGGTATAAAATACATTATTGACATATTTTATAAATTAATATATGGCATTTGGTAAGTTATTTGAGTGATGGCATTTTGTTTGATCCCCATAATGTCATACCTTAGACTAGCTATGTATTTTTCTTTATTATGGTATTGACATTCACAAGAGTATCATTAATTCACTACTTAATTATGTTGTGTGTGTATATATATATTCTTTTGTATTTATTGGAACAAGATGAATTGATTAACACTCTAAGGACTTATTTTGTTCTTTATCATTCTTCAATTACTTTTTTTCTACATTTCCTTTTCATCCATATATTTCATTTCCTTTTGATCCATATATTTGAACTAACGGGCTAATTTTAATATTTTACTATTTAAATATTTATCAGAGTATATTATTTATATTGCCAATATCACTTATAGAAAATAGTGAATTTTGGGACTAGTTTAGGACTGGATTCCGCTCTCCTCCATCTTATTCCTCAATGTCTTCTCTACAATAATATAGTCTTCATCAATAACTTATTAGCAGTCCCAGCATATTGATATAAACAACCACAAAATAATAAAATTTGTTTATCAACTTTGAAATGAGTGATTGAATACGTAAAATATAATTTTCAAATTTAAAGATCACGAGTTTAATTCATACTAATATATTATGAATCAATACATTGAATTAACTAAATTCATAAATAAATATTTAATTTTGATTTAAAAGTTTGAACTAGACATGCATTGGGTTGTGCTGATATGCATTGATATAGTGGCATGTTATTAGAGCAAAACAGTTGTGTGGACTACGGTCTAAAATGATGTCGTTTTGATGTTAAAAATGTGTTAGAATAATGTACTTTATATGTGTTAGACTAATAAAATTTATGGGATCGGATATGATAATACATTTTATGAGTTAGAATAATGTACTTATATGTTAAAATAATGTATTTTATGAGTTAGAATAATGTATAATGTACTTTATATACGTGTTAGAATAATGAAATGTATGGGATAAGATAATGTATCTTATGCATGGTTGAAAAAAGCGCTAGGCACTCAAGGGGCGCCTAGCGCCTAGCGTCTAGGCGGTAATTAATTGGCGCCTAGGCGCACGTATATTTTTTTATTTTATTTTTTATTTTTAAAAAATTAGTTTAATTTTTTAAGGACTAATAATAATTATAAACTATTTAATATTTTAATAGTTAATACTAAAATATTAAATATTAACCTAAAAAATATCTAGAGTTTGAACAATTTAGGGTTGTTTCACTCAAAATAATGTTGTTTTGAGTAAAATAACCCATTAAAGAAGGGACAATAGCTAATCGATCGACTAAGCAGCATAGTTGATGCCTAGGAGGCCTAGACGGCCAGTGCCTAAGCAGCTTAAGCGGCTTAGGCGACCCAAAAGACTGCCTAGCTGGTCGACAACCTAGACCACCCATTATGGTGATATGCTAGGCAATTGATCGGCGTCTAACTCCTATGAGACGATTAATCAACGCCTATGTGAAATTTTTACAACATTAATTTTATAAGTTAAAATAATATACTTTATCTATTTTTTAATGCGATCCACATAGTTATACGGTCCACACAATGATTCTCTTATTAGGCAATGGGGTTTAAAATTGGACCATTGTCGAATTGCTCTTGCGGCTCTTGCCCAACATCAAGTTTTTACATTTTGTACTCAAGCTAAGAAAACTTCAATACAAATTAAAAAAATTTATTACCTTCGAGAAACACTACTATATCTATTGGCTTTACGAATTGTATTTACATGTAATAAAAAAGAAGGACAAAAACATGTACACAAGGTTACAAGTCGACCCGCAATTAATGAGAGTGACTTATTGAATTTTTTTTGTTTGAGCCGGCCAGTTATGATCTATAGACAAACTAAGCTAGTTTATCTCATTGTGGTCTTCTGTCGACTAGAGTCGCAAGGTAGTGTTTATCTCGTACATCCATCGAGTAGTAATTGCGAGTTTCTCTCGTCACTAACAAATAAAAAAAAGGACGAAAATATGTACACATTTCCATAACTTATTTAAATATGTTATTAGCAGAATAATTCAAAACCACATGATAATGTAAGTTATAAAAGCTATCTTAAAATGACTTTCTTCAAAAATTTCTACCATAAATTAAAATGTTATTAAGTTGATAGTTGCATCATGTTGTGTGCTAATGCATAGGAAGAAATGATACATAATCAAAGCCATCATTTGCTGAAGATTATCCAGCCAAAAGCTTGTAAAGATGAATCATATACCGCACCCACAAATTTTGACACCAGGTTTCAACTTTTTCAACACTTGTTGGCACCTGGCAGTTAGCATAGTTCACTTTAATTTGTAACTTTTCTAATAATGACACATTGACACTACATTTTAATTTATTTGTGTACTCCCTTTCTTCTTATTTTACATTCATTATTTCGGTTGGACTTATAATATTTAGATAGACCTATCAATTCAAATATTAGTAATCAATTGGTATTTAATATAATGGAGTGCCAATTTTAATTTATTCCACACAACCAAACATTATAAGTAAGATATACACTACAAAATACTTGTTGAGATACGCATGCTCTAACCGTTAGACCATCTCCAACTCAAAACATCAAATTTTGTACTAAAAAAAATATTCTCAGCATATTCTTACACCAAAATTTTTTCATTTCCAACCCATTACACCAAATTTTATTTCTTCACTAAAATAATTTGTATTCTCATAAATTAAAAGGTTGTATCAAAACTTTAAATATTTTAATATAAAAATATAATTATAATTAAAGTAATTTTAGATGCAATTTGCTTTACTTTTGTTAAAATTATGTTAGGCCCTGTTTGGTAAATAATCAGCCTATCAGCTAATTTTGGCTTATTTAACCACTATGCATTTTCAATTAGCTTTTTGAGAAAAGAAATCATACCAAACAGCTAACAGCAAATCTATCAAACAACTTTCTACCATTAGCTATATTATCAACTAATCATACCTTCTAACTCAATCAACAAACAGCCATTTACCAAACAGAGCTTATGTAGTTTCATTTTTAGTTAATCCATATTCAATATTAGTCATGTTTTAATCGTCTTGATGATATTTTTGAAATGATGTAATTTATTTTTAATAATATATAATTTATACTTAAGTATTTAACAAAATATATAAATTTATAAAAACAAAATAAATGATATAAAAGGAATTAATAAATAAAAGCAGTGGCAAAATGGGAACAAAAAATTAAAAGCAGATGTTGGCGATGATGAATAGTGCAACACCATATATGGCGATGCACTGTTTATCATTGGCAAAATATTTTCCAATTTGTTGTGTTCATTGGAGCTCTGTTGCGCCAAATATTTTGTCATTTTGTAGTGTTGATTGGAGATGCACTTAGAACCTATATTATAGCAAAGTTCAAGAACTTAGTACAAAGTAGTGGAGCAAAAGCACAACACATAGTACAACTCGCATCCTGCCACTTGCTTTGCTCTTATTTGTTAGAGTTAGAAAACAAATTGTACGTCTGCTTTGCTCTTATTTGTTAGAGTTAGAAAACAAATTGTACGTTAAACGTATAAATGACAAGTCTTAACACTCAATAAATCTGTAATATATCTTTCACAAATACATAAGGGTGTTTGAAAAATGACTGATTAACTTTTTTTTTTTTTTGGATTAGCTTATTTGGTTAATTAACTATTTGACTATGTTAAACACCCAAAGTGAGTGTTTGGTAAAAGAGTTTATTATTTCAGCAATTGGTGCTCATAAGCCATTTTCTAATTAAACACTACTACAACTCTCCAAGCAGGGTTTTGCAATCAATTGATTGTATTCAATTTTTAAAACTAAATTGTCTATAAAATTACTAAAATCTCTCATCTGCAAAACTCTAAATGGTTAACTCAATCTATATACTACTATAAAAAATTATATAATTTTAATTTTACAAATTGTATTTATTCATTTTAGACATGGAGTTCTTCAAACACTTCTGACTCTTTAGTCTTTATACTTCAATTCCAATGCCATTGCATTGACAACTACTCTTTACATACGGTCGAATCATATTTAATTTGTTCCATTCCAAATTTCTACCCAAAAGAATCTTATAGACTTTATATGATTGTCTATGCACATGGATTTATGAATGTATAAATTTCGTTTTGCATTTTTTTTTTTGCAAACAATTTCGTTTTGCTTAAAAGAGTGTTTTAATTCATTTCTAGAAGACAGGGGACATGAGGCATATGGGATGGTACAATGATCAATATAGAGGTCATGTACTGGTTGTGTACTTGCCTATGTTGTGTGTTACTTTGTTAGGTTAGTTTATCCCTGTAAGTACTCTCTCACTTTTAAAAAGTGTAATCTATTTCTACATCACTAAATTTACAATTTTATTATTCTCTTTACACCAATGCAGTCACACTTGCAAAAGTTATCTCACTTTCACATCACTTTAAAAATAATTTTTAAAAAAATTCTTAATTTATCTCCACAATTATTATTTTGTATCAATATATAAATTACAATAGAATATTAAAAATAAAAATAAAATGAAATATTATGTATATAATTATTTTTTATTTGTATGTATTGTTTAGGGTATCAATCAATGAAAATGCTATGTATTAATAATTCAATTACATAATACAAAATAAAAACCATAGCTGTGCAGTATAAATTTTCATCTGTCACTTACAAACACACATATGCATGTTTTTATATTTATTTGTGTGTTACTTATACATGTTATTGATAGATATATAAATATATACACATATTAAGGTTATTCAAGTAAAATACTAAAAAGACAACCCTCAATCAAATAGGTTAATTTAATAATATTACATCCCAACTTTAACCAAACACAATTACACAATTCCAGTAATATGCATAAGGTATTGTTTTAGGAAGTAATACAATAATCTAAGGTAACAACACATTGTGAACACCTTTAGGGCTGTGTCTGTCTAGACAAATCTATTACAAGAACACCATGGTTTCAAGCATTGAAACATTTTTTTCTACTAACATACAAAGATCTTACCACTGTTGGAGCAGATAGCTGTTTTCACAAAAGACATGGCCTCTCTATATTACCATCTGGAGTGGTACCTCCCCATTGAGTAGCCAGTCAGAGGCATCTCATTTAGATGCAATGGATCCGGTTCAATCCCATAATCTGTCAATGGCCTGTGCTCCAGAATATCGTCATGTTCTTGGACAAAATCAGGAATTTCAAGCTCGCCTTTCTTTATATCTTCCCAAAGGTACTGTAGGCGACTAACATACTTAATTTTCCAATATAAGCTACAGCAAAACAAGAGGAGAGATAGTAAGCACATTAAACATGTAGAGACAGACATGAATTGAGTTGCAAATAACTTTGATAACAGTCTGATTAACCATAAACTTTGATAAGAATACACTAGAAGTAAGCATTGTAACCGACTCTATGTGTATATATACAAGGAGGCATGGGTGTATAATTGTGTATCTGATTAGCTGTCAGTCAATCAGAAAATATAAGACAAATAAGCCTGCAAAGAATTTGTTTATCAATCATGATTCAAACAGTAAAATATAAAAGCTACTTGAGTTTGGGCGATTGGTTTGACTACATTGTTTTACACCCTCTTAGGGAGTTTAGGTGCTTAGTTCAACTAAATAGTTAATAGTTTTACCCCCTCTTAGGGAGTTTGGGTTATTAGTTTAACTACATAGTTTTACCCCCTTAGGCAAACATTACACTCAAGAGTCAAAGGTCTATCATTGAAGATCATTGATAAGAAAAAGAGACAAGAGGTTTCAGAATTTCATATTGAGGCTAACACCAAATCAGCAACACCTCTGGCTTAACTTATATACGCAGCTACCTGTGAAATGCAGTTCTGTTCATTCAGAATTTCATGTGGTTTTCAGAATTATTTAAGTTGCTTAAGTAGACAAACTCAGTTTGTCAGAAATATCCATTGAAAGCAACCATAGCTACTAATAGCTTAAAAGATCTGCAGACATAATTTAGAAAGGAACCTAAAAGAAAAACTTACCCTCCACTTAGGAAGAATCTGCCTAGTGTAGCAATAACAAGCCTTGACCTGATTCCAGGATGGATAAAGTACAGAACCTGAAGCCTATCCTTATGTTCAGCTGGCAGACCTTCATAAATCCACCTCAATATGGTCATGCCGGGATTGTTATCTTCCCCTTTCACAGTACTATGCATGTACGCAACACAGAAAGGTCCTTCTGGCATCTCTGTCAGAATTTTGTGGACAACATATTTTTTCAGCCGCTCCGCACTGATTACAAGAGCTGCACACAATTTGACACATAAACACGAACATGAACATCACTTCACTTCAAAGACAACCTAAACGGTAAAAAGGCTGGATAACATTTCATCAGGCAGTGATTAATGATTGTAACGAATTAACAGGATAAGATCACATCAGAGTAATAGAAAACATTCATTTCATTAGAGATGCAGCAAGCTCGGCTAAATTTCGAAAACAATCACTTCAAGCTCACAACATAATCAAACATTTCCAAACAAAACAAAAAATTAAATTAAATGAATTACAAAGGAAGGCTGGAGAGAAGTACCTGGAAAGTATTTTCCGACGATCCGGAAGATCCGATTGCCGGCAACATCGGAGCCCCGCTCGAGGCGGAAGAATTGGAGAGCATCGAGGTCGGAGAAGTCTTCATGGACGTCGGAGGGGCAGTCGTGCCAGCACTCTTCCCCCTGTTCTTGTTCCGTTTGGGACAGAAAGGGTCGGGCGTCTACGCCTAAATCCGAAGCTAAGACCACCACCGAGAAATCTTCCGACCCGCTGCCGCCGGAATTTGCCATCGGAGCTCAGGCAACTTGTTCAATCACTGTGTACTGGATAAGTAGGGTTTGTTTCTTGGCATTGGTTGATCCGAAAGTCCGAAGTGGATAGACAGTTCATTGAAAACCCCCATGCGTTCGGTTTGGGTTTTTATTTGTAATTTTAAAAATAAATTAATTAAGCAGTACATTTTTAGTTTTTCACACCATCCACGATTTCTCTTGGACATTAATTACAACAATTCACTTCTTTTTTCGAAATTAGATAAAAATGGTCCCTTAGATAATATAAGTTAAAGGAAAATTGTATTTTTCTATGGTAATTGTAGTATTCATTCCTGAATGTTGGTCATGTTAATTTTTTGTTGCACATTTTGTCTCTTTACTAATAAAACATTATAAATGAAATTTACAATTTTAGTATAATTTAGGGATGAAAAGTGAACACGTAAGGACGAACAATGCAACACCAATGATAATTTAGAGATTAAAAATAAGTATAACTAATCGGACGAATTCTACAATTATCCTACCATTTATAGACAAAAAGTGTAATTTTTTCTATAAGATATATTATAATAGTTCTGCGCAACCCAGGGGTGGGTGGGGAAATAATTGCTTCTTTTATTTCGGGACCAAGCCCTCACATTTTTTTATTTAACATTTTCGTAGGGTGCATGCCAAACACGTACGGCAGGGGTTATTTAAAAAAACATCGTAATAATTTCTTAATAAAACTGGAACTCAGTAATTATATCCATAAAAAAATCGCATACCTAAAGGCCTTTAATAAATTAACCGTATAACAACCACAATTCTTTAATTGATCTTAGAAAATATTTTATTAAAGAAAAAAAATTACACTCATTCAAATAATGAATTTTAAGGGAATAATGATTTTATTCCATACGAAATGGAATAAGCAAATATGAATTTACAATGTTTCTTCTCCAAACCCAGCATATACTACATAGGTTCGCCAAGTTCATCTTATCGTTGGCGCTATACTGCTAGCTCAAGTCCTCTGATCTACAACCTAACCCATTATTGCCTGGACCACCACTGCTTTGCCTGCCGAGCAAATCTTAGCTGACACTTATGCTAAACCATCTCGTGTACGTGCACATTAAACAATTGAAGGAACAACTAAAAGGTTGTACTCAATATTACTCAATGAAGTTTGATCATTCATTCTCTGAGCTTTACACTCTTCTTATTACCTTCAACATTTAATTTAGTCTTGAATTTATTAAATTTTATTTTGATATAATCCTAATTAATACGTCAAGCATGTACTACATTTTAAAGAAAATTCAGTACTACGCTCATTGCCAATGGATATTATTTTAGCCTCAGCATCAAGAAATGGATCAGACTAGACAATTCAAAGAAATGAAAAGTCAGGCCATGCATATGAGTATATGACAAATTTAACTTAAAATTAGCTGAAAGCTGAAAAGCATTGCTAAATAGAATTTATATACCACACATTATATTATAAGAATTGAAAAGCTAGCTTTTCAAAATAAGTTTGATTACTAGCTTATTTTGGGAATATAACCAAACAAAACTTATAGTTTATTAGCGGCTTAAAATAAATTATAAGCTGAAGGAACATAGCCATGATCATGATCATGATGATTTTTTTTTAAAAGTCTGGATGTAAGTAAGGATGGTCTGGAAGACGTCCATGGCGATGACGAAAGTTGCAGCAAGGAATGCAATGAGAGTCCAGGGGCTACTGAAATAGGTGTGCTTCCATTCCGTAATCCAAACTCTTCCCTTGTTCTTATAGTGACTCTGAATGTCCCGCTTAACTTGGGCATAGTAATGCGGATTTGGCACCAAATCCCTGGATATCTCATTGAATAGCTCCGCCACGTCGTGGTCACTTCCCAGCAGGTTGAACACCACCCCCTTCTTCCTCAGCTCCTTCACGTCTTCCGCGTCGTCGATCAGCGAATCCATGAAGCTGAGGAAAGACGAGATCCCGAAATCGTCAGGGCTGTCGGGGCAGGCTTCGTAGGCTACCAAGTTCAAGAACAGGGATTTGCTGGAGTCGTCTATTGTCACCGGGGGTAGGATCAGCCTAGCGTAGTGAAATGAGGAGTTGAGACGAATCTCCGAGAAACAGCGGTTTTTGGCCGGGGAGAAATGGATCCCCACTTTCTTTAGCTCCGTGGCGGAGCGATAAGAGAACCATTCATCTCCTCCTTTAGCTTGCTCAGATCCTCCTGAACCAGTTGCAGAAGTGCATTTGATTAATCGGCGTCTTAGAAGCTCCAGGAGATGGGCGGGAGGTGTGGAGTCTTGGTGGACTGGTCCTTCTTCTGGGTCGGTGTTTGGAAAGCACAAATCTCGAATCAGATTCTTGGTGTTCGTAATCCATCCGGATTGTCTCTTGTGAGGCGGATCTGGGCGAAGCCGTTTGATGAATTTGTTTATCATTTTCATTCCTTCTTCGTTATCATTGAACCTGCAGCTTATTAGCGCCTGGAGCACTTGGAAGGGCAGCTGATTCTCCAGCAACAGAAGATCGCCTCGCACGAATGCTATGTCGTCGCTCTTCATCTTCATTTCCCTGGTGTTGCCGCCGACAGTGCTGTGAATGTACTGGAGAACAAAGCAGCCGTCCACGAACATCATGCGCGCAAACGTTGTGTGGTCGTACTGTTCTGTCAGGCCATAGGCGTAACAGCTTCTGGCGCTCTCTGCTATCTCTGCTACTTTATCGTACACATTATCTAGATCAATTCCTTTCTCCTTATAACACGCTTCCGCGAATTTCCGCGTGAGGTGTCTCTTGAATTTCTCCATTTCCCGGAGCTCCTCATTGCCGTGGTGGATTGGGCCAATGGAGACCACGAGGGGATCGTAGTAGCTTTTGTGATTGTCCTGTGTAATCTTGCGCCGCCGTTCCGGAACCTTCTGAATCTTGGGTTGATTCCCTGCAGTGGGGAAGCCATGATGTTTCTCGGTTTCTAAACATCTAAGCCAATCGTTGTCGCTGCTTGTCCTTGTATGACAGGATCTGCTGCATGGATCTTGGTTGATGAGAATGCTTAGCTCATCACAATGACGACGACTGTGATCATTATTTCCAGCTCTTCGAATCACAGTCCTCCTTGCTTGCACCTCTTCTGTCACCACAACCTCCTCGCCGGTAGCCATTTTCAGTGGAGTATAAATAAGGTAATAATTGCCTATTATGCAATTAGAAAACAACCAAATATATGGCTATATATATATATATATATATTCTTCCATCTTTAACAAAGTGCCTTCCAAAAGAAATTCCTTAATAAGATAATTCTTTTCCAAAACCTTAAGCAAGGAACCAGATAAAGAAATAAAGTTAGTTGAAGGATGACAAAAAAAAAGACAAAGGAACCAACAGATCCTAGGCAACAAATTGGGAGCTGCATGCTTTTGATGATAAAAGATGATAAAGATGAATTAAAAAGAAAGAAAGAAATTAACCTGCGTATGGTGCTTTTAATTTGATGATCAGTTATTGTACGTACAACTCGCTTGTCATCATCAATTTGGGTGCAATATATATATATAGGTAGAGTCTAAATTTATTTTTCTATGGGTGATGAGAGTTTTTGACCCATGTCATGAACTAAGTTTTATTTTTTCTTGCTCATGTATTTGAGTTACTTACTTGTCAATATTTGCTTACATGTTAATGTTATAATAATACACTTGGTACTTTATGGATACAAATATGCTCCATTGTTTTTATTATGTTTACTAGTTTTATACGCGCATTGCACGTATGCGTTAATGCCCAATGTTTATATTTAAATAAATATTTGAAAGTATATCAATACAAGATTATATAGGAGAAGTTTATACATGGATAATTGAATGTCGAATTTTTTTATTTAAATATCTAACTCAAAGTATATGAATCCAAGATAATATAGAAAATTCATTATAATTATTATTAAAATAAATGTTTGCAACCTTGTAAAATCGATAGTCTAAATATTTGGTCTAAAAATGATAGTCTAAATAAATACTACTTTTCATTTGAATTTTTCTAAGTGTTCTTAATTCTCTTTTGAGTAACATTGTCATTGTCTTTATCTTTACTATTTGTTCTATTCCTTTTTGTTGATAGTGTGTTATTTGCAATTCGATTATTGTTGGTAGCATAGATGACAACGTCATGCAATGAGATTATGATATAGGAGTTATGGACTTTCCTTTAGGTGTTCTGCTTGGGGTTCATTTGGTTCAACTATTATTGTTGAATGAGTTATTGTGAATAAAGAAATCCATAGTTTAAGAAAAAAGATTAAATAAATTAATAAAAATTTAAAAATTTAAAATATTATATATTCCAAAGATATTAAATACATATGTATCATTTTTTGGTGTAACTACTAATTTATTTAATTCAATAAGAGTAAAATAGAGCGATTCCGCTTCAATTTGTTGGGTTATTTGAGTACTATCTTTGTCAACTAATCCCCAAGTAGTTAATATAATTAGCTTCAAATTATTTTAAAAAAATTTTCATAGTATTAATAAAATACTTGGTAAATAAATATATAACATTATTTTGTACTATAACTTTGATATTTAATTACAAGATATTGTAAAAATAAGATAATGGACAATGTAATGAATATCAATTAATAAATTTGAATGTAAAGAATCTTTGCATGAGAGAAAATAAAGACAATATAACTAATGAAATTATTTCTCTTATTTAATTTATTTTTTTGATAATGAATAATTTTTTCAAATAAAGGTAGTGTAGACACATAATTCTAAATTAAAGAAATACATATGTATCATTTTTCGTTGTAGCTACTAATTTATTTAATTTAATAAGAGGAAATAGAGTGAGAAACTTAATTATCTCAAATTTGATTGAGATGAGGTTCGAACATAATATTTTTCTTATAAAAATTAATGGGTAAGTTAAAAGTTAACGGAATATTAACTGAGAAGAGAATTTTTAACGGAAAACTTAACGAATAATCATAAAAGTAAGGTTAAATTAGGTAATCTCTATTAATAATATTAATCTGAATTATCTTAGCCATTTATTTGATTAAATAATTCATCTGAACCATCCATTTGATTACCGCCATTTTTTTTACCCATTTTAGGCCTAACCCTCTTTGGCTCTTATTAGTATAGTAGATACTTTGAATATTTTTATAGAGTTTTGAAGTATACGTGATTCTTTTTCACATAAAATCTATTCTCTATATATATATCTTGCTTTTATCTTGTTTTCATGTGCAATTCTTGTCAATTTCAACTTTAATTTACGAATTATTATTTTTGGTTTTGATATTTTTTATCTCGATCGACCCACTTAATGTTCCCTTACTAATACCTCTGCCCTATTGTATTTATTTTGTATATCCCTTGTATTTTATTTTCTTTTAGATCAAGGAATCCCAATGATGATGTCATGTTTAATTTTAAGTGTGGGGGAGAAAAAAATGTGTGGATTTTATTTTTTTTTTTAAAAAAAAATTGTTAGTGCTTAATTGTTTTACTTTGGCAATTGTGGGAGTTATTTCTGGTCAATGGTCATACTTAATTTTGTGCTTTTAAGCTTTGAGTTAAGTTTGTTTTGTTTTGTTTTGGTTTTTTTTTTTTTGTTTCATTTGTTTGTTTGTTTGTTTGTTTTTTCTTTTTTTTTTTTTGGGTTTTGTTTTGTTTTGTTTTTTCTTTTTTTTTTTTTTTTTTTTTTTTTTTTTTTTTGGGTTTTGTTTTGTTTTGTTTTTTCTTTTTTTTTTTATTTTTTATTATTATTGATGAATTGCTCTTTTTCGTTTTAAAAACTCTCAAAAATTGGCATATTAACTTTTTTTTTTTTGGATTTGGAACCACATACATACACAACACTACACTTGAGATAGTGCGAAATGATAAAAGCATCAATTACACATCTATAATATATGTATTCCATTTCATTCACCTTTCATTAACCCATTAGGTGTAACTAAGTTAATAAACTTAGACTTATCTTTCATCTAATCCTTATAAGCCAATCCCTACTTTTTCCAAATGCCCTATGTTCTTTACTTTCTTTATGCACATGTTCTTGGTTTTGTTTGGTTGAACGTTGGGCCCTATTTGAAATCAAAATGTAATATATAATTATGTGAGACATTCTTTCCAAATGATATATGAGACATTCTTCGTACAAGTAAAGCAGTATATGAGGTACATCTCTACTAATTTTGGACATTGGTGAAGGGCATTTGGTCTAGTCGTATGATTCTCGCTTAGGGTGCGAGAGGTCTTGAGTTCAATTCTTGGAATGCCTCATTTCTCCTAATTATTTGGGACGTTGGCACTTTGACTAAAAAGAATATTTTTGTCTAAACAAGTAAACTGCATAAAAAGGTGCAAAAAATAAAATAAAATTTGAGAATAAGTTGCAAGTAATGGTTGACTAGGAGTTTACAAGCAGTTTAAATTTGTCTCTCCTAATAAACAAATTAAATTTGAATTTAAGTATAAATAGGAGTGTCATGTTAGAATTGAAGGAGAACAATGAACAAACAAGCTAAGCATACAAGATCTCAAAAGCTTATTTCCGTGAATTCTTCTAGCACAATTGATAAGTGCTTAATGTTTTCTATTTCTACCTTATATGTAAGCTTATTTTACTTATCATTAGTATTAATTTTGTAGAAAAATATTCATCATGTGCTTCATTTAATTTACTTAAGATGGTGAAATTCTTGATGATTGAGATAATTGAATAATTTTTGGAATATTTTGAATGAATTAGAGTCAATGGGAGCCAACGATGAGTGGGTAATTAAGAAGATGATGAAATACCCCTTAGAGAGTCAAAAAATGGTGTATCAATGGTCTTGATCATATGGACAAACTACGACAAAAGTGGAACAAAAGAGTATGAAGTTGTGGCAATTCTCCCTCAACATGACGACTACATGATATTTCATTATTTTGATCATATATCAACTTAGAAATATCAAAATTAAGTGGTTCTTACGCCATTGAAAAGAAAACTCAAAAGGATATAACTTTCATGAAGACTATTAATTCTAATTCTAAGGTTACCTCTAATGGAGTAATGTAGCTACACCCCTAGAGCTGAGCGCACATAGTATATGAGCAATGTAGAGCAACCACATCAGTGTTCTTTTCAAGGTTTTTGAGGGGAAGATAGTCACATGGAGGAGGGAGAATGCTGGTGAGAGAAAATTTAGTTGCTTCTGCAATTTAGGGTTCTTCAAACAGTGTTCGCTGACATCATTTCAAGGAAGCAGCCTGCCTCTGTTGTGCGCGTTTCGAGCACAGCAGGCGCAGACGCGTCTAGCAGGTTTGGTTTTTAAAAAAAAAAAATCATATTTGTTTTTTTTTTTTTTTCTCTCCTCCCATTTTCTCTTTCCGAATCACACTTATAAAAACTTATCAAAAATCGCAAAAAGACATCAATATTAAGGATGCTCTAAGTCTCCAAGAGTACAGTGCTCACACCTACCTATGTGTTAAAGAACTTAATGGTGATTAAAATGAATTGTTATGCTTAAACGTGAATAAGGGTTGTATTGAATAATGTTCTGACTTATTACAAATGATTATAATTGGAATATTTATATGTATAATTAAGACATTGAGGGCAATTATAGCCTATTCTTTACAATGATTGATTGCCATGCATTTTGTCCTGCCATGGAGATTCTTACCAATGGTGTTAGAGCTTCATCTACCTCACCATTTAGTGTACGTCTTGAGTTAGTGACCCGGGTTGTGCATGGCCTGACTGAATGAGACCATCTGCATCCATGATTTCATCTCAATTGCAAAGTTGATATATTTGACATTTTTTAGACATTATGTGTAGCAACTCAGATGGCATGTTTGGTTGGATGGAAAATCAATTCCATGGAAAAAGTTTGCATTTGTTACAATTTGACGGTTAGAAGTGCAATTACAATTCTCGCAGCTTTTACATTTTTTATTATTACTTTTCTTACTATTTTAATTATTATTAATCCTTTATTGATAAAAATAAAATTTTTAATAAGTTGATGTGATAGTAGAGTTATTTTTGAAAGAAGAGAGAGAATTGCATAGATGAAGAGTAAAATATTGAATAATTGAAAATTCTGTGATGTGACATTTTGAAAGTGAGAAAAAATTGTATGAGTGCAAGTAGCCTGATGTATAGTGATTTATATTATTTTTTTAATCTCAGAGATTAAAGTGAATATATAGACATATAGTACGTATGTATGAATTTTATCTTTTTGGATCGGATAATCTTCATTTATGCTGGAAATTAAAAGTCATATCAGCATATATGCATACTTTTAGTTGTGTTACGTTTAGCTGTGGGCATGCAGTAGAATTGCAGTGGTCATTATTGATCTCACAAAAATTGATAATATTATTATATATAATTAATTACTGGAAAATTAATCACAAAATAATGAATCTGATCAACCAATGGGAATGGTATAAGTTGATAGTTAAGCAGGGGAAGGTGATATGACAGAGTGAATGGGAATGGGATCAGTAGTTGTTTCGAGCGAGTGCGATAATCCCAGCCAGTAGCCCAACCGCGGTTGCAGTGATGCCTATTCCAATCACACCATCTGCACCATCATATCATTATATCATATCATTCAACAATAATTTGTATTACTCCATCATCGCATCTGATGATGATAATTAACAAAGATCAGATCTATACCTTTTGTAATCTGATCTTCTACGGCTTTCTTAAGAGAGAGGGCCTGACTCCAATCAGGTGCAATCTGGAAAATCACAGCAATATAATTAACCAAAAACCAAACACGTACTTACGTACAAGCTAATTTAATTAAGGAATGAATTGAAGAAATTAAATTAATTAAACCTGCAAAGATTGATCAAGAAGGTGCCTGCTTCTTGAATAATCCCCGCTTCTGTAATACCCGACGGCCAGCAGGTAACACATTTCTCTCTTCTGTGGAGGGCTATTCTTCTTGGTCAGTGAAGCTGCATTATATGCATGCCAGCCAGGCAGATCAGAGCTACTATATATTCAGATTCTCTTCATACATACATACTGAATCAAATTATATATATATATATATATATATATATATATATATATATATATATAGATTTCTATTCAAATCCGTGCCGCCGCACAGTTTATACCACTCAATGTTACGACAATGAAAATGCATAAAAACACCTCATAACTCCCTGTTTTTAATTGTGCATTTCTGAACACTGTGTGGTGTATTTTTTCATACCTAGTGGTGTATTTTTGGTGGTGTGTACCTAATAATGCATATTTTTGTGGTACATTTCTTAATATTCAGTTGTTCATTTCTTAACATGTGGTGTAAACAGCATGGCCACACTGACCCTGAACATGACCATATATATATATATATATATATATATATATATATATATATATATATATATATATATATATAGTGATATGGCCGGATATATGGATGGTACCTTCAAGCATAGCTATGCCGCGCTGTACATCGGGTGGTTTAATAGAATGGACAAGAGCCCAAGACAAGCGCATGATGCTTTCACTCCTCACTTTATCATCACACCAATCCTTGATAGCATCTGCAACTTCCCTTTCACATGCCTGCACCCACCCCAATTTGTAATTCAAAACCAACAAAATTAAAAGCAATGTGCAGTGAGACCACCATTATTCTTTAATTTAATTTGTTATTGATCTCAGGGCCGGGCCGGGCCGGGGCATCAATCACATCAACATGGAAACGATTGGTTTGTAGCCAATGAAAATTGAAAAGGAGATCAGAGTAAAGTTAGATTAATTAAGAATAGAATGCTGACGTACGCGGATAGAATCAGCAGAGGACCATGGAAGTTGATCGCCGGCGCCGTTGAAGAAAGAGGTGACGACGGAATCAAATAATTGGGTGATTTTGGCCTCCATTTCTGCTTAATTGATTGGATTTTATGCCCGGCCCTAGGATACCCTGCCCCTGCCCCTTCTCTTCTCAACTCTCTATCTTTTTCCCCCAAATGGGGATCCGATATGATGCTCCAACTCTCTCGACTGGAGCACAAATCGGAGAAACGCTATCAATCTATTTATAGGTTCTGTGATCTGAAAATGAACGGTGACGGATGGGATTCTTTTTTTTTTTTTTTGCCCTCTCTTTTCACTGAATTTATTTGAATAATGTAATTAATGTTTAATAATAATAATAATAATCCATTAACTAATAATCATCCAAAATTTAAAAAAATACTATATGTGCCAATTATATCCCTGAGTTTTGTCCAAATCTTCCCCAAAAGATCAAATCCTAACTCCGAGCGTCCCCCACACCGCAGGCATGTCCAAATGCCCGTGGACACAAGGGATCGATCTATCCATTTTGAGCATAAATCCTACACTGTTGTTGCCAAGTTTGGAACCTCAGTCTCTTCTTCCGAATACTGTCTATTGAACCAATAATATGTTAAGCATGTGCAAGTATTTTTGTCCAAACGTGTGTGCTAATGAAGGTATACGTCTCACTTTTCTATACTTCATTTTTATTGAAACAAAATTGTTCTTACTGTACTTTTGTTAAACAAAAGTACTCTTATACTGCAATAATTCCTTAACTATTTAATGAATTTTAACATTAATGACTCATTCGATCATTATTACACACCACCAATTTGATGAGCATTACCTATGGATGCCTTGCAATACATTTACCATATCCTTTTCATATTCTTTAATTATAATTTTATTAAAATTATCATATAACAGTTAATTTAATTGTAGATTATAGTTTAATTAAATTATGATATATATTTTAACAATCAATATTTTTTTATAGAGTGAGCGAGAGACAAAAAAAAAACTTATAAATGATGTGCTAGTCTTTTGAGGAATTTACAAGTATGCAAATAAGCATTCAAGCAATCTTCTAGCTATTTGACTAGTGAAAGAGAGAAACTCAAAGCTTAATTTCTACATCAAGAGCAATACTTTGATGAAGCAACGAAGAACTCAGGCCAAGTCTAACAATTGGAGATTCGAACTACTTTGGTGTTCAAACTAACGTGCCCTCTACTTGGAAAGTATAAAGAGGCGGAGTAGCTAACAGGTTGTCTTGTGAAACATCTGAGACTGGCTTTGCGATTAGGGCTCAAGGGCTCTATATTAGAGTGTAATGCAATCTTTAAAGCTATAGGAGAAGAGTGGAGTAGGCGCGCTAGGTTTAACCGAATCACTGTAAAAATCCCTCTTCTTCTAATCTCGCTAGGTTATACAGATTGGTATAGGTATTTTCTAATTGGTACGTGTACTAGTCAAAGTATGTATGCTCATGAAGCTATGATAGTGGGTCGAGGTTCCCGAGTAGGTATGAGTTTGATCAAAGTCCCAAAAGTCCCCCCTTTGACAATAAATGCATGTGTTATTTATAGGGGTCGAGAGGTCGGGAACACATGCCGAAGAATTGACATGCAAGCCATGTGTTTCTCATGCATCTGGCGGTCTCGAAAGCCGCGCAATCGGCATAGAGGTGTCCACGTGCCACGGGGTGTCTGACTGGTATAAGGATTACGTGACCAGGCCGAGCACCACTATTTGCCTTTGCTTCACAGTATAATAAGACAATTGAGCTCGGGGAATCCTTCTCGAGCTACAAAGTCAGGACTGAGCCTAAGGTTCGTCGTGCGAAAACTCCTATATTGAATGATGGGTTTGTATCCTAGATCGGGTTGGGTTGGACCCATACTAGATCGGATGCTGTCGGGATTTGCTCCTTGTGACGTACTTAGTATATATCCAGAAGGTAGTTACAAGCCTGAGGAATATTTCCCATCATATCTCTTTTTACATTAAACCTTTATTTTCTAGCATTAATCAATCAAACCTAATCATTTAAAAAGAAAAAACTTGTGTCATATTCAAAAGGGGTAATTATTTCCGTTGTGCTTCAAAGATTAAAATTATGGTTTGTGAGGTTATATTTCTTGGATTCACTTAAGTTTTGCAAAAACTTAACTAGTCCATTTACCCCTCCCCCTCTAAACTCGTTTCCATAGCCCTCGAAACCAACACATAGCACAAAGTTTAGCAAAGGACTATGGGTGCATTTGGCAGTGCAGTATAGAGCAGAATCTAGGAAAATGAGCGGTGGGAAGGAGTGGTTTGCCTGGGCTATGAGAGTGTCGACCAGAGACTCCGGTGCTGGATTTGGTCTCATCGACGAGTGGTGGACCTCGTGGGGGTCAAGTGGATCGGAGCGTACTAGCGGTGGCAGGCTAGCAAACTGTTCAAACCACCAAAGTGTCCACAATTTAATAGTCTGAGATGTTTGAAGGTAAATTTGATAGTCTAAAACTAAATATGGAATTGTTACAAAAGATAATGGATCTCCGCTGAAATTAACTCTTTTTAAAGTGAGTTAATATCCAAAATCGTCCATCGACTATGTCATAATTAACAAATTAGTTATCAATAATCAATGTTATTAAATTAAGTCTTCAATAATTATTACTAAAAAAATGCCATAAACTATTTAATGCTTACTCAATAAGGTCATCAACTATTAAATTCTTACTTAGTGTGACTGATTGAGGACTTATTGAGTGAAAGTTGAGTGCTTGAGGTCTTAATTGGAGAATCTGATAGTCGATGACTAATTTATGAATTATGGCATAGGTGTCTACGGACCATTTTTTGTATTAACTATTTTTAAATGACATATCATTTTAATTTATAGGGTTTCAAATGCCTCAACTGCCTATTAAGTGGAGGGATATGATCATAATTAAGGGTGGAAGTAGGCCGAGTCGAACGGAGCTTTATAAAATTAAGCCGGGGCCTTTGATTCACAATTTATCAATTACCACCCAAGAACCAACTGAGCTGTTAGCAGGCTATTTAAATAATTACATATATTTTAGAGTAATAAGGGTCGATGCTGTTTGAACTAAAACTTTGAAATTTTCAGATAAATCTAAATAGTTATTACTTATTAGGATAAAAATTGTGAGTTATGATATATCTAAATATAAATTTGATTCATATAATGTGTGTTAAAATTTTATCTATGGCTCGAAACCCAAACTAACGTAAAAATTTATTATAAATATGAAGTATAATAATAAATAATATATTAACAATTAAGCATTATAATAATATTTTAGTAATTTTATTAATTTTCAAAACTCTCTTAATTAATTTGTTAACATTTTATGTTATTTTAATTTTGATTGTATACATACAAATATTAGTACGCAAGTAATAACATGGCTAAAAAAAAGGTAACATCAATTTAAAAAATTAAATATACTCAAACTAACCCAAAATAATTTTATCAGAATTAAACATATTTGAATTATATTTAATTATATTAGCTTCAAAAATGTTAATTGAAAATTTCAAATATCTAAAATAAAATTCGTGGATCACTGAATTGATGGACATCCCGATTAAAAAGAAAAAGGAATATAAAAATGTTCTATGGACAATGACCCTACTTGGTAACATAGTTAGCTTATCAGTTAATTTAGACTTATTTGACCACTATTAGCTACTTGACTTGGTTAAACATTCAATATAAGTGTTTAATTAATTAGCTTTTTCTAACAACTTATTGCTCTAAAATATTAAAATTCAAAAAACTGTTCGAAGTATTTTTTTCAATAAGTTTTTTGAGAAAGTCATTTTGCAGGTAATCATCTATTAGTTAACAGTTAATTTACCAAACATCTCTCTATAATCAACTAATGTAAGTGTACTAACAATACACATAATACCATATGTTTAGTTGGCCTATTATTTGTCAAAATATTAATTAAATGCTGTTACTTGTTAGGGTATGTTAGTATGTTATCAGCTTTATTCTTCCAAAACAGACAAGCTGTAACTGACACAGGTTTCCTGCTATGAAATTTGGACCATGCGTTTTTAAATTTGAAAAATGGATGGACAGCATTAATTGGTTGATAAATCTGGTCAGTTGGCAGTGCATGAAATAAGGAGGAAGTTGTGCTAATTTTTTGAATTAAGAAGTTGCCTAAATTAGTATATAAGGCGTGAAGGTGGTGATGGAAATTAAGCATTTTATTATATTAAATTCAATCACCTTTTGCTCTAATATTTTATCAACATTTCGTATGGTGCTATTATGGAGTTTCCATTGATGATTTGCTGATTAACAAGTGATGGAGATTGAAGACATGTAATGTTGAAGATCCAATCGCAGCCTGATGAAGATGGTTGTTGGTTAATGAGTCTTGTGTATCTTGGTGGTGTAAATCCAATTATTGTAATATTAGGTGATCATCTGGTGGATTGAGTAAACAATGAGTTGCCCAGCAGAGGTAGAAAGATTGCTCCGACGTAACTAATTCCTTGTGTCCGAGTTCTTTTATTTTTATATTTGTTATTTTATTCAATTATCTGTTGTTAAACCAACCTATAATACATATAATTAATTATATTGTTAAAATTGTCTAAGAAACCTTAGACTTTTATTGAATTTAAGATTCACGATTTAGTTTCAGCTAATGCTATCAACTAATTGAATCCAACCTATAATACATATAATTAATTATATTGTTAAAATTGTCTCAGAAACCTTAGACTTTTATTGAATTTATGATTCACGATTTAGTTTCAGCTAATGCTATCAACTAATTGAATCCAACCTATAATACATATAATTAATTATATTGTTAAAATTGTCTCAGAAACCTTAGACTTTTATTGAATTTATGATTCACGATTTAGTTTCAGCTAATGCTATCAACTAATTGAATCCAACCTATAATACATATAATTAATTATATTGTTAAAATTGTCTCAGAAACCTTAGACTTTTATTGAATTTATGATTCACGATTTAGTTTCAGCTAATGCTATCAACTAATTGAATCCAACCTATAATACATATAATTAATTATATTGTTAAAATTGTCTCAGAAACCTTAGACTTTTATTGAATTTATGATTCACGATTTAGTTTCAGCTAATGCTATCAACTAATTGAATCCAACCTATAATACATATAATTAATTATATTGTTAAAATTGTCTCAGAAACCTTAGACTTTTATTGAATTTATGATTCACGATTTAGTTTCAGCTAATGCTATCAACTAATTGAATCCAACCTATAATACATATAATTAATTATATTGTTAAAATTGTCTCAGAAACCTTAGACTTTTATTGAATTTATGATTCACGATTTAGTTTCAGCTAATGCTATCAACTAATTGAATCCAACCTATAATACATATAATTAATTATATTGTTAAAATTGTCTCAGAAACCTTAGACTTTTATTGAATTTATGATTCACGATTTAGTTTCAGCTAATGCTATCAACTAATTGAATCCAACCTATAATACATATAATTAATTATATTGTTAAAATTGTCTAAGAAACCTTAGACTTTTATTGAATTTAAGATTCACGATTTAGTTTCAGCTAATGCTATCAACTAATTGAATCCACTAATCGGAGGTATCTGTTGACTCTTTGTGCTTCAGTAGGCTATGAACAGATACTGCACTGTAATCGAGTCAGTAGAACTCAAAAAAAAAATTGAATCCACTAATCCAATCAATTAACAACTATTTACCAAACACCCAACATCTCGCCACCACCGAAAGAAATTATTCATTCAATTATGATCACACCTGTTTTGATGGATCAATTATTCAATTACATGTGATCTCACGTACTTCGAGATCAAGTGGATATAATTTAGTTTTGCACTAAATTTAGTATTGTTGGTGATTAGTTTTTTAAAAATTTTATTAGTTGTTACTAACAACCGCAGGTATTTTTTAATTACATGATTTCTTTTTTCTTTTTGGGTTGAAAAAATGGGCATAGAAAATACCTCAGGTGATAGAAACTACCGAAATAAAAGAAAACATGGAGAATTTAATACAGTAGCTAAGAAGATACAAGGAAAACAACAAATTAATATAATATAATATTTTAATAAAAACTGTGCAAGACTTTCTTTTCGATGTATGGATGAGATATACATGATTACGTGTGAGCAATTGAGCATAAATCGCCCAACCCAAAATAGTCGCCTGACCCAATATCCGAAATGCATGATAATAAGTAAATGGAGCAAATATCAATTTTGATATCATAATTATTAGTAAAATAATAATTTTAGTTTACATGTTTAATATTTACTAATTTTGATCCTACGACTTTTTGTTTTAGTATCAATTTTAGTCAACTTGAGATATTAAGTTGAAAATGACGAAAATACTCATAACAATTTTAGATTTTTGCACGTTTTAAACGGATGGTGACCAAAGCGATGAATTTTAGCACTAAAATAATAGTCGTAGATGAAAGTTGGTACTAAAACAATAGTCATGGGGATCAAAATTGGTAGAAATTAAATATGTTAACCAAAATTAGTATTTGCTCTAAGCAAATTATACCATAGACTAGGGTCTACCTTACATTATAGATCCTGATAAACCTTCAGATTTTGTACGTATATGTAGTTGACATATTCTGTATCTGTTGTTTTCTTATATTACACAAATGTAATCATAATTAGTCATTATTCTTAACTTTATGTAAATTAAACTATTTTAAGCATATAATAAGTTCAAAGGACTCCAAATTTAGTATAAGATGCCTCCCAAGTACCCTACAAAACATAGCATATTTGGCACTTACCAATATTTTACCTCACTTTCAATTCAAAAATTATACTATATGCTAATTATTAGTTTATGGGTTACACTTGTGTGAGACCGTCTCACGGATCCTTATTTGTGGGACGGGTCGGGTCGGGTTGAATCAATATGCAAATGTTATACTTATATGCTCAAATGTAATACTAATCATGAATAAAATTTTTGACATTTATGAGAGAAAATGTAATATTTTGAAGAAAAATGTATAGTAATAATTTTGCATTTTGATGTAAAATTTTCGATGTTCCCTTCATTTATAAGGAAAAATATAATACTTTTGAGAAAAAAATGTAATACTTTCAAATCAAAATATAAAAGTATTACATTTTCCCTTTAAAGTATTATATTTACCATTATAAGTAACAAAAATTTTATTCCTGATTAGTATTACATTTGAGCATATAAGTGTGGCATTTGTGTGTATAAGTACCACATTTTAACTTGACCCGATCCGACTCGACTCGTTTCACGGTGAGACGGTCTCACACAATCCAAGTTTTTGCCTTAGTTTATAACTTTATGAAACAAAAATACAATTTTCCCATAAATTAATATTAACACAAGTATATAATTTGATATTGAGCCTTGAAAATAGATTAACTCAATTTATTTTCTTATAAGTTTGAGAGAAAGTCTATAAAGTTCAAAATATAATACGATTAAATTGAAAACCTGCCAAAGATCTTGTGGTCAAGTGGCCTCCGGTGTCCCGATTAACACTCCCTCAGTGGAGATGGGAGTGGGTTTGAGTCAGATACTACACTCTAATAGAGTCAGTAGTACTAAAAAAAATAAATTGAAAACCTGAATTATAAAGAAAACATTAACATGCGTACCGCACGTTAAAGTTCAATGCAGTGTTAGTTAGTCATACAGACAACCCCCATGTCCCAGGCCACCAATCAAGACTAAATGTTATTGAATTGGTCGTAATTTTTTTTCTAATACATATTATAGTGTGTACAAACAAATTATATATAAGTTATCTATAATTTTATATATTAAGTAAGATTTGTTAAAACCTTATCAAATTTATCATTATCAAAAGACGAGAGATGTATCCAATGCCTAACAAATATTAATAAAATAGTATAAATCATATCATCAGATTCAAAGCATACAGATTAATGTTTATTAACGAAACAATCTAATCAAGTTGATTAGACTATTAATTTAGTAACCAAAATCGGATGGTATCAATTATATTAAAGAAAATTTTGGGAATGAGGCTCTTTTTGGAGGGTAAAATTTGAATTTTGATGGTAAGATCAATGGAAAATACTAATTATTCCTAAGTAGCATTAAGCATAAACAAAACAACATACCAACTTGATATTACAAAATTAGAAGGATTCACTTTAAAGAATTGCCAATTGCATTGTCATTTAAAAATTAGAAAATTTTGCTTCCTGCAGTACAAAACCATGATCTATAAAAGGAGATCATGTTTAATACCAGGAATCAACTAACCCATTCACAAAGTTTTAAGCTAAGATTTTTCTACAAGAATGGGGATAATTGATATGCTTATTATTAGCTTCTCATTCTTGTCATCAACCCTTCCTCCAAATGTCGTTATAATTCTGATAATCTCAGTGTTTCTCTCATACAAATGGCTAAGTAACCAAAAAGCTGCTAAGCAATTCCCACTCCCTCCAGGCCCCAAGCCATGGCCTGTAGTGGGATGTTTACCTCAAATGCTTAGAAACAAGCCGGTTTTCCGGTGGATGATTAATCTCATGGAGGAGATGAACACCGAAATCGCCTGCTTCCGCCTTGGGGGAACCAATGTGATTTCAGTAACATCCCCGGAGGTGGCGCGTGAGATACTGAAGAAACAAGACACGGTTTTTGCGTCAAGGCCGGCCTGCGCGTCAGCAGAGCTGATAAGCAGTAATTATTTGATCTCCCTTGTTTCCCCTCTGGGAGACCAGTGGAAGAAAATGAGGAGAGTTCTTACCTCTCATGTGCTCTCGCCCAACAGGCTTAACTGGCTGGGCCACAAGCGGGTCGGGGAAGCCGACCACCTCGTACGTTACATCTACAATCAGTGTAGAAACGCCGCAGGTTGCGGAGTGGTGGATGTGAGGGCGGCGGGGAGACACTTCTGTGGGAATGTGATTAGGCAGATGGTTTTCAGCAAGAGGTTTTTCGGTGCTGGGACGGAAGATGGTGGGCCCGGCGTGGAGGAAGAAGAGCACGTCAACGCAACCTTTGGAGTTCTTGCTTATGTGTATTCTTTTGGGATCTCTGATTACTTACCCTGGCTAAGGATGTTTGATTTGGATTGCCATAGGAAAGCCCTCAAGAAAGCTGTAAAGGGTGTTAGGAAGCACCAAGATCCTGAAGTGGATGCTAGGATTAAGATGTGGAATAATGGGACGAAAACTGAGCAACAAGATATTCTTGATGTTCTGATCAAGCTCAAGGATATTGATGGAAGACCATTACTGACACCTGAAGAGATTAAAGCACAAATTCTTGTAAGTATAATTATACATTCTTTCATATTAGAATTTACTATGGAGGCAGATTGTTTAACCAATCTATGCCTGTGGCAGCTGTATGTCAGCATTATTTTTCAGTGGCGGGATACTAGACTCAATCTTCTGAGTTGCCGCACAACACATTCTATCTGATTTCCAATTGTGATCTCTTTACAATTATTTTGGCTTTATATTTGTAGCTTTTTAGCATTGGATACGGATATTCATTATATACTTTCATATGTATCGCAATACAATTATTTTGGCTATATATTTGTAGTTTTTAGCTTTGGATATTCATGATATATACTTTCATATGTATGTTTTGCAGGAACTAATGATAGGAATTGTGGACAATCCATCAAATGCGGCGGAATGGATATTAGCAGAAATGCTAAATCAACCTGAGATACTACGAAAAGTCATGGAAGAACTAGACAACGTTGTTGGAAGAGAAAGACTAGTACAAGAACATGATCTTCCAAGGCTAAACTACCTTAACGCATGTATAAGGGAAGCGTTTCGCCTTCATCCATTTGGGGATTTTGCTCCTCCACACCTGTGTACTTCCAACACAATTGTTTCCAATTATTTCATACCCAAGGGTAGTCATGTCATAATAAGCCGCCCCGGGCTGGGGCGGAACCCTAAGGTTTGGGAGGAGCCTCTCAAGTTCAAGCCAGAACGCCACCTAAAGAATGACGGGTCTGAAGTGAGCTTTGTTGATCCGGAATTGAGAATTTTATCATTTAGTACTGGAAGACGTGGATGTCCAGGCATTCAACTAGGTTCTTTGGTTAGTAGCATGTTGCTAGCTAGGCTTGTGCAAGGGTTTGATTGGGTGCAGTGTGGAAGAATTGATTTAAGGGAGTCGAAACATAATCTCCTTTTGGCACACCCTCTCCATGCACTTGCAAAACCAAGGTTGCCTCACTACATCTACTCATCCCTGGCATAAATTGTAGGTACTATTTTGGATGAGGAGGGAAACCTGCAACTGCTATACAATAGTGTGTATGGGATAAACCTTATTACTTTGTGTTCTTAGTCGGCAAAGGATTATAAAAAGATAAACCAGTTTAGGTTATTCATAAAACTATATGTACTATTAATAATTAAAGATGATGGATGTGATGCATTTAAACTCTCTAATTGGTTAATTATACTCTTTCATAATATAATATAATATGAATATGCATGTCAAGGTTCTTAAAAAATTTTATAATGGTTTAGTGGAAATATAAATATATATATATAATTCTACTTATTATGTTTTTAACAAGACTAGCTTGCAAGTGGGGTTTTGTTTTTGTACTTATGATTGAAGATGGTGATGATGACATTAAACTAACGCACGTCTACTATCTTCCAAGGTGTATAATTTAATTAACACCAACGTGGGCAAAATAAAATGGACCTCCAAAAGTATAGAAAACTTTAAGAGAAAGAAATGAACTTTATATTCTATTAAACAAAACAAATTTCAATGTATTATAACTTTTGATATTTCTATAGTGAGTATATATTATAATGATAGAGAGGTATTCTAAACATTTGCAATTTTAATTTATCAAATTTAGATAATATATAGAAAAAAGGATGCATATATTTCTAAAGGCTTTGAATTTGAATTTTGAAAATAATATGTTCATTCATAATAGTTGTATTGACATTTCATCATTATCCCTGATGACTTTGAATAAAACTCATCCAATAATGAACATGGCCAAGGTTTTTTGTGAGAGTCAATTCCTTAAAAAAATTAGACAATTTATGGACACAGTTATCGTGACGGGGACAATTTTAGTCCTCCGTCTATTATTCTGTTAGTTGACCGTCTAAATGAGGGATATTTCTGTCAATTCAGCAATAATATATCCATTATCCATTTCATGATGACAGCAACAATGTCAAGCTTTTCAGGTGAAGAGCTCAGAGATTCTTCTTCATCTTTAGTTGGAAGAACGAAAAATAACAACAAACAAGAACCATGTCAGTACCATTGCAACAATCAATCAAAATTCTTAATTTCTCAGAATTGATGAGGCTTACCAGCCACTTCTCGAATGGTCTTGGAGACATGAAACAACCTGCTCAAATCATCATGATCAAGCCCAAGAATTATCCTAATCTGCAAGTTACAGAAGAAACAAATTAAAAGAAAGTTCTTATTCATATTCATATAGATAAAATGCAAATTGAGTTCTAAACTCACCAGAACATCTTGAGGGAAGGATTCCAGAAGAGACTTTTATCATAACTGGGAAACGAAACCTCTCTGCAAGGCTTCTTTGTTTCTGTGTTGGGAATAAAATCATCAAACTGTAAAGCACTTGACAGCACCACCCTCCCAAAGTCATTATCCCCGTCGCCGCTGCACTCGTCGGAAAAAAAAAAAACCCAATTCCAAGATCTGACAGATTACCCTAATCCAATACAATATGACAAAACTCAAACGCCCAAATTGATCAAAACACAACCAAATTCTCATATTTAAATAATTATTTTTATATGACAAGGAAATGTGATCTTTGAATGGATCAATTATTCGAATTCAAGTTCTAAAACAATTTGAATAGTAAAAGGTCTTCACATTGTAAACCCAAATCCTTATTATGTTAAAGGGCCAAAATTAATTTTTTTTTAAAGAAATAAAATCAAACCCAGACAACAAACCAACGACCTTTGGAAATAACAAAAAGAGGGAACAGCTTTAGATAACTCACAGTGATAGGAGAGCGGGTGTTGACCACAAACAAGCCCTTCAGTACCATCCATAGCAATTGTCCTCACCATGTTCTCACCCAAGTGCTGCGCCACCTCAAGCACGACCCTGATTTGGTTGTCGAGCACCTCGAGAGAGGATCGGAGGCAATCCATCATCGAATCTGACGTCCACGAAGGCTCCAATAACTTGGCAGACTTGCCCAATCGATCCGGCACCAGTGAACTCATCGGTGATCTTCCTCGTCGGCTCATTTCTAGACAAAGGCTTGGCTGATGGCTTCTCGGCCGGGGACGCAACAGAGGTAGCGTAACAAACAGCGAGAAAGCTCGCGGGGGAGGCGCCTGGAGCAGGGATAGAATAGAGAGAAGGATGAAATGACGCGATTACCCCTTTTCATACGGCCATCTAACGAAATAATAGACGGAGGACCAAAATTGTCCTCGTCACGATAATTGTGTCTATAAATTGTCTAAATTTTTTATGGAAGACTAAAATTGTCCATGCCACTATAAGTCTAGGACCAAAAAAGGAATTGACTCTTTTTTGTGATATTTCTTTGATTATTGTTAAGGTAAAACCTATATAATTTATGGTACGCTTTTAATAATTCTTAGCTAGGTTGTTAGTGTAATTATTATTATTATTATTGTTGTTGTTGTTATTGTTGTTGTTGTTGTTGTTGTTGTTGTTGTTGTTGTTGTTGTNTTGTTGTTGTTGTTGTTGTTGTTGTTGTTGTTGTTGTTGTTGTGCAACTGTGATTGATTATGGGAGATTAGTGGCCTTAATTACCATTAAGGAGAGGTGATTAATGAGAGTAGGTAGTGCTGGAAGGCAAATTATTGTGTGGACCATGTTCCACACAGTGTTGTGTAAATCATAACAAGAATGTACATTTTTAATATACTAAAATTACATTATTTGTGTATTTAATGTACATCATACAAAATAATGTACTTTCAGTACTCAAATAATATACTTTTCGTGAATAAAATAACGGCAACATGCAATCAGCAACGAATGATCACAAATTGCAGAAATGTTAAACCAACCTGAGATTCTTAAAAGAGCCTTGGAAGAACTAGACAACGTTGTGGGAAGAGAAAAACTACTACAAGAATCTCAACTTTCTAAGCTCAACTACATTAACACATGTTTAAAGGAAGCGTTTCAAGTTCATCCATTATTAGCTTTTGTTCCACCACACTTGTGTTTTTCCGACACAACTATGTCCAATTATTTCATTCTCAAGTCAGGTTTAACTAGGTCTTAATTAGGTCATAGAGGTCTGGCATTGACAAATTTACTATGGATCATGGTCTATGTAGTAATATGGACCATGAAGTATGTATCATTTATATTATACTTCAGTTAGTTTCATTTGACAATATTGCTAATTTGCTATGTTTTTTAATTTCAATTTTCACACACACTAGTTTCATTATAGCAAATACCAAAGTATCATTTTAATTCTACTACAGTTTCATTTAACAATATACATTATTACATGAGCTCAATTTTATTGTTTCATTTTTCACAAATACTATTTTAATTATAATAATGCTGAAGTATTATTTTAATTACAATTCATGTCCACTTGACAATATATGTTATTGTATAACTCTGGATTTTAGTTTTATTTTTCACGCACACTAGTTCCATTATAGCAATATTAAAGTATCATTTTAATTCTATTATATTACAGTTTCATTTGACGATCATGGTCCACATAGTGCTGTGTGGACCATTGTCCGATCCACTGTATAACAATTGATTCCCATTCTTGTGCTTGTCATACAGATTGGTCTCCTATGTCAATTGGATAGTGCAATTGGGTCGCATAAGTAAAAAAAAAAAAAAAGCTTCATTCAAGTTCTTTAAACCAATGAAATTGTTCAATTAAATCCAAATTGACTTGTTTAGCATGTTAAATCTATTTGGTGTTGACAACGTCCTTTTTTTTTTAAAATTCTATTTAATTAATTTATTAAAAATTAAAAATATTATTTATTTTAAAAAAACTCATCGACTGTCTGCACCGAACAGCCGGTGGTTGTCTTCAGATGTCCATAGAAGACGGCCATAGCCGTTGAAGGAAGACGACCATGGCCGTCGAAGGAATCTAGATCTAGAACGAGGGTGACGACCATGGATGCCGCCCTCGTTCCCGACAGCCATGGCTATCTTCCTCCGACGGCCAAAGACAGCCATCGGCGGCTATTCTTTTAATAATATTTTTAATTTTTAATAAATAAATAAAAATTATTTTAAAAAAATAAAATAAAAAGGACATGTGTCAACACCGCATTAATTTAACATGTTAAACAAGTCAATTTGGACTTAATTAAACAATTTTACCATTTTAAGAGACTTGAATGAAACTTTTTTTTTTTTTTTTTTTTACTTAGTGGACCTAATTGCACTATTCAATTGACTTAGAGGGTCAATTTGACCATTTTTTCTTTGCATTAAAATATCTAGCTATTATCTAACAAGAAGTATTCTATTTTGAAGTCTAGCTACTGGCAGTTAAAAAAAAAAAAAAGAAGCTACTGGCAGTTCCTTCCTAGGTTGAGTCTTCACACATTCATTTGTTAATTATCTTAATTTTATCAGATCAATTAATTTAAGAGAGACCTAGCTCTCTTGAGAAGTCAGAAGTCGCACATGTTTGGATTAGATATCTATTCTAACAAACAATGTTTTGAACTCTAGTGTGAGGTAAAAAACAATGTTACGTTTTGACCTTCTTGGACAGTTGGGCGGACATATATATATCTATTCTAACAAACAATGTTTTGAACTCTAGTGTGAGGTAACAAAAAGTTGTTGATTGATTGCACTCTTATTTAGAGTAGCGGTATTTGTATAAAATATTTGCTATTGAATGTTGTAAAATTGTGATCGTTCAATTGTTGAGTATCTTTTTATATTGCCATAATTTCTCTTCTATTGAGATTTGAGTGAATCTTAAATGAAGCATCTTAAACCCCCCAATTTCCCTCATTTTCATAGGAAAAATTGAATTTATGCAAAGGGTGACTCAAATTCACCACCTAGCTCTCGTTGAGGAAATGAATCCTCCAAATACATGCCAATGAATGTGTACATCAAACACTAGCAAGATTCAAACATAAAACCATCACAAACACATGAATCCTAGGTTAGAGTTCTTCCTCTTTTTTTTTTTTTTTTTTTTTTTTTTTTTTTTTTTTTTTTTTTTTTAAAAAAAAAAAAAAANTTTTTTTTTTTTTTTTTTTTACTTAGTGGACCTAATTGCACTATTCAATTGACTTAGAGGGTCAATTTGACCATTTTTTCTTTGCATTAAAATATCTAGCTATTATCTAACAAGAAGTATTCTATTTTGAAGTCTAGCTACTGGCAGTTAAAAAAAAAAAAAAGAAGCTACTGGCAGTTCCTTCCTAGGTTGAGTCTTCACACATTCATTTGTTAATTATCTTAATTTTATCAGATCAATTAATTTAAGAGAGACCTAGCTCTCTTGAGAAGTCAGAAGTCGCACATGTTTGGATTAGATATCTATTCTAACAAACAATGTTTTGAACTCTAGTGTGAGGTAAAAAACAATGTTACGTTTTGACCTTCTTGGACAGTTGGGCGGACATATATATATCTATTCTAACAAACAATGTTTTGAACTCTAGTGTGAGGTAACAAAAAGTTGTTGATTGATTGCACTCTTATTTAGAGTAGCGGTATTTGTATAAAATATTTGCTATTGAATGTTGTAAAATTGTGATCGTTCAATTGTTGAGTATCTTTTTATATTGCCATAATTTCTCTTCTATTGAGATTTGAGTGAATCTTAAATGAAGCATCTTAAACCCCCCAATTTCCCTCATTTTCATAGGAAAAATTGAATTTATGCAAAGGGTGACTCAAATTCACCACCTAGCTCTCGTTGAGGAAATGAATCCTCCAAATACATGCCAATGAATGTGTACATCAAACACTAGCAAGATTCAAACATAAAACCATCACAAACACATGAATCCTAGGTTAGAGTTCTTCCTCTTTTTTTTTTTTTTTTTTTTTTTTTTTTTGCAATAATCACAAATTAAGCATCAAGATAATACAACCCTAATTCAAGTCCAAAAACTAATTACTCATAATTAAATAGCATAAAGAACACAAAAACACAAGTGATAAACATAAATCTTGCAAAAGAAAGAGATAAAGAAAAGAAAGCTTTGCTATTGAAATGGGTGGTAAAATCTTGAAATCTAAGTTAGATTACAAGCTTCAAATATGTTTAGGAACTTAAATCTAAGCCTAATCTAACCTAAAAATATGAAAGAAAGTGAAAGAAAATGACTAGGGTTTGAATGGGGTCGAAAACCGAGTAGAAATGTTGAAATTGTGCTTAAATAGTGAACAAGGGATCAATGACATGGCAACCTTGCTACATGTCCGTGTAGGTGGCCGTTTCCAAGATCACTAGAAATGATATAATAAATTGTAAATCAGCCAAAAACACATGACCACCTACATGGCCTTGTACCTCTTGCAAGTAAAATCTGTGTCACTGCTTTGACTTCTAGCCGACTTTTTCACCCCAAAACTACTTCATTGGCCTTTGTGGTATTCAACAAAGTTGTAGCCCTTCAAGTTTCCTTTCCAATGGCGCAAGAATCACCTTATTTTCACATTCTTAGGCCGAGATATGGTCAAATAACCAAACAGTGGTAGATTTGGACGAAATCTATAAGTTTCGAACATCAACTTTAAGGACGATTTTGACCCTCTTGGCTTCCTTTTTACGCTTTAATGTCTTCATAAGAGTTGTAGAATTTTGAGTATTATTTTCAATGACACATGAATCACTTAATTTGGATATTTCTAGGCTGAGATATCGTCCAAATACCTAACAGTGGTCGAAATGAGCGAAAATTGCAACGTCTTGATCTTTTGCTATTCTTTCGTTTTGGTTTGCCTAAATGACCAAGACTATTGGAAAAATCACTCTTTGGCTCCCTTATAAGTGTTGCATCCATCTTCATAGCTTAATATTTGGCCTCTATTTGACTCAAATGCCTACCAAAATACATGAAAATGCTCATCTTTGCTTCTAATGCTTTCTAACTTATACTCCTTGCAAAATAACACGAATAAACACTAATTCTCATGAAAATTTAAATTATTAGCAAACAAAATGATCTAATAAAAAGGGAGGAAAATATAGACAAATAAACAATTATTAGAATTGTTCACAATTATTCAAAATTTAAAATTCCATAATGCAAATTAAAAATGGTTCAATTTTTCAAGATACAATGGAGGGTTCATTTTCAGATTTAATTTGCAACACATCCGATCCCTCCCTCTCTCTCTTTGCATGCGAGAGAGAACCTCTATGTTATATAATTCATACTACTCAAATAGTGGAACTATATATTGCAAACCAACATTTATTTTCCAATTTGAGACAAAGGTTATTTAAAACTAAAAGTATCCCCGACCAACTCTATCCCCCCTCCCCTCTCTGCATGCTAGAGAGAACGTCTATGTTATATAATTCATACTTATCAAAAAGTGAAATTGTATATATATACTACTGCAAATCCACATTTATTTTTCAATTTGGGACAAAGGTTATTTAAAAGCCTCCTCAACTCTATTTTTCTCAACTCAAATGGGCATATTTTGAAAATCAATTTATCAATTACGACCTATTATCCATTTTATGTGTATAATATATTGAATTAAACATCTCACTTAAAAATCCCAAATCTACGTTAACCCAACTCAAATTGAAAGTAGACTATATTATTGAAAATTATACTTCAAAATGAAAACTTTAAATAGCAATGCTAACTAGCTACTTTTTCTCAAGACAAATCAACATCTCATGTTTTAATGCATGCACCAGAGAAAGTCGGCAAACTTCTTGTGGACAAGGGAAGCTGTACGTGAAAGTGTATCGTACGTGTCATGCATAATATATAAAGTAATGGGCATGAAAGAGTATGGTGTCACATATACTGTTATGTTATGACTGTTATAAATGTCCTATACTGTTATAATAGGACTTTTGTGATAATATGTGGTTGATGTTATATATTTGGAATCTAATGAAAGCTAAGAGAATTAGCATTCCTCCTGTCACATGCAAACATGTTAGCAATAAATAAACGTGTTCAATATTTATTTCGACTTCTTGGACGACACTAGAAATGGTTAGGATTAGGAATAAAAGTGGAAAGATTTTGATGACCTACTATACAATTAATTTAAGTTAATAATGTAGGACCCTCAAAATTTCTTTTCTAAAAGTATTCTCAAATTGTCCAAACAGCAAAGAAATTAAAAATAGTAAAGGAGAAACAAAGAAGGATTTTCACAAATAGTAAGCTATATTGATAGAAAGACATCCATACAGTAAGCAATAATAATGCAAGACTTAAGGTAAGGGAAGTATAATTCAAGCTAACCTTTGAGCGTTACACAAAAAAACTTTAAATTCATTCTCTCATCATAATAAATTTGGTATATGTCCCTACTAACTATCAATCTAGATGAGATTTTAAATCTAGAACAAGAAATAACAACAAACTTCTTAAATCATGACTCTCAACAAATCTAATATAAACAGGAGTTCATCTACTATATTGCATATTATCATTATATTTCTGATAATGCCATCCTAATATCCTCTTGATCAAAGACTCATGTTCCCAACACCCCTTCATTACTCTAGCTTGCAGCAGAATTAGGCACAAGTTGGAAGTTGAGAAGTGGTTGCCTAGTATCGTCCTAAGAATATGAATTTTTTAAAGCAATTTAATATATATATGGTTTCTTAAAGAAAAAGTGTCAGACTCAGCTTATAGGCAAACATTTTTGGACAATATAAGCACTTTTCTTTAGTGATTAAACCCTCATTCTTTATGATGTTCACAAAGTACGCGATAACATACTAGATATCTGGTTTCAACATCTTTCTTTTTCTTTGCAAGAGCAATTGGAGGTGGAGGAAGTATAGATTGTTGAGATGTATTTCTCTCTACAGCTTGGGCTTCCATCTCATGTTCCTCATTTTTTGACAATAGAGAAGGTTGACTTCCAAACACACTAATATTAATATATCGAGTCATTTTCATTTTTGATCTTACTGTTATTGGAGCATTGCCAATTTTAGTACACTTCATTAATTTTTGTCACATTGCGGCCAATCTTATTTAGTCTTTGCCACTTTTAGTCCACTGTTAAAATTTTCGTCAAATAACCGTCCAAAACAGGGGTATTTTGGTATTTTCATGCTTTGATCATCTCCTTTACCATTTGCAGTGGTTTTCCTTGCACATTTTCATCCAATAAAGAGGTCCGGCGAAAGCCATGGCTTTGTAATGTGGCTCACATGGCTTTCGCCGGACCTCTTCATTGTATGAAAATGTGTAAGAAAAACCACTGCAAATGGTCAAGAAGATAACCAAAGCATGAAAAGACTAAAAATACCCTTGTTTTGGACGGTCATCTGACGAAAATTTTAACGGTGGACTAAAAGTGGCAAGGACTAAATAATACTGGCCTGTGACAAAAATTAATGAAGTAGACTAAAATTGGCAATACCCCAATAACATGATCAAAAATGAAAATGACTCTTAATATATCAGAACTAGCTTGGAGACCGTGCATATATAAAACGTGTACAATGCCAATATATTGTACTATATTTTGCACTATATAGTCCATGCACATAAAGCAGTGGACATGAAAGCTTATCGTGTACAAAATTTTTCTTCCTGTACAAAATCATGATCTATAAAAGGAGATCATGCTTAGTACAAGGAGTCACTAACCCGTTCAGAAAGTTTTAAGCTAAGATTTGGTACAATAAGCTAGAATGGGGATAATTGATATGCTTTTTATTAGCTTATCATTCTTGTCATCAATCCTTCCTCCAAATGTCCTTACAATTCTGATAATTTCAGTGTTTCTCTCATACAAATGGCTAAGTAACCAAAAAGCTGCTAAGCAATTCCCACTCCCTCCAGGCCCCAAGCCATGGCCTGTAGTGGGATGCTTCCCTCAAATGCTTAGAAACAAGCCGGTTTTCCGGTGGATTCTCAGTCTCATGGAAGAGATGAACACCGAAATCGCTTGCTTCCGCCTTGGGGTAACCAATGTGATTTCAGTAACATCCCCGGAGGTGGCGCGTGAGATACTGAAGAAACAAGACTCGGTTTTTGCGTCAAGGCCGGCCTGCGCGTCAGCAGAGCTGATAAGCAGTAATTATTTGATCTCCTTCGTTTCCCCTCTGGGCGACCAGTGGAAGAAAATGAGGAGAGTCATTACCTCTCACGTGGTCTCGCCCAACACGCTTAACTGGCTGGCCCACAAGCGAGCCGCGGAAGCCGACCACCTCGTACGTTACATCTACAATCAGTGTAGAAACGCCGCAGGTTGCGGAGTAGTGGATGTGAGGGCGGCGGCGAGACACTTCTGTGGGAATATGGTTAGGCAGATGGTGTTCAGCAAGAGGTTTTTTGGTGCTGGGACGGAAGACGGCGGGCCCGGCGTGGAGGAAGAAGAGCACGTCAATGCAACCTTTGGAGTTCTTGCTTATGTGTATTCTTTTGGGATCTCTGATTACTTACCCTGGCTAAGGATGTTTGATTTGGATGGCCATAGGAAAGCCCTCAAGAAAGCTGTAAAGGGTGTTAGGAAGCACCAAGATCCTGAAGTGGATGCTAGGATTAAGATGTGGAATAATGGGATAAAAACTGAGCAACAAGATATTCTTGACGTTCTTATCAATCTCAAGGATATTGATGGAAGACCATTATTGACATCTGAAGAGATTAAAGCAGAGATTCTTGTAAGTATAATCATACATTCTTCACGATCAGGATTTACTACTAAGCCAAATAAAAGTCAGTGCCACTTTTCAATGGTAGGATATGATGCTGAATGACTCTCTGAGCATCTGTCCAATGCATTCTTTTTTATTTCCACTATTGATCACTCTACAATTATTTTGGCTTTATATTTGTAGCTTTTTAGCTTTGGATATTAATGATATATACTTTCATATGTATGTTTTGCAGGAACTAATGATAGGAACTTTGGACAATCCATCAAATGCGGTAGAATGGGTATTAGCAGAAATGCTAAGCCAACCTGAGATACTCCGAAAAGTCACAGAAGAACTACACAACGTTGTCGGAAGAGAAAGACTAGTACAAGAATCTGATCTTCCAAGATTAAACTACCTCAACGCATGTATAAGGGAAACGTTTCGCCTTCATCCATTTGGGGATTTTGTTCCTCCACACCTGTGTACTTCGGATACAACTGTTTCCAATTATTTTATACCCAAGGGTAGTCATGTCATAATAAGTCGCCCCGGGCTGGGGCGGAACCCTAGGGTCTGGGAAGAGCCTCTCAAGTTCAAGCCAGAGCGCCATCTAAAGAATGACGGGCTTGAAGTGAGCTTTGTTGACCCGGAGTTGAGGATTTTATCATTTAGTACTGGAAGACGAGGATGTCCTGGCATTCAACTAGGTTCTTTGGTTAGTAGCATGTTGTTGGCTAGGCTTGTGCAAGGATTTGATTGGGTGCAGTGTGGAAGAATTGAGTTAAGGGAGTCGAAACATAATCTCCTTCTAGCACACCCTCTCCATGCACTTGCAAAACCAAGGTTGCCTCACTACATCTACTCATCCCTGGCATAAATTATACCTACTATTTTGGGTGCGGAGGGAAACTTGTAACCACTATCTTATGGTGTGCACGTGATAAATCTCACTTTGTGTTCTTAGTCGACAAAGGGTCACAACGAGAACGTTACCCATAAAACTATATGTACTATATATTACTCCCTCGGTCTCATTTTACCTGTTCTATTTACTATTCGTTGGTCAAACCAACTCTTCCTTCTTTGCTTATTTTCTTTTGTAATTTGTTATTATTTTTAAATTTAATTTTTTGTGTTTAATAGTACTTGTAATGTAGTTTCTAAATATATAAATTATATATATTAATGCTAAACTTAATAATATGAAAAGTTGGATTAAAAATTACTGCAGTCAAGCCTCGTTAAACGAACCAGACAACCATTTTGGGACGGAGGTAGTAATAATTAAAGATGATCAACTTTACCTCTAATTTGTTATACTCTTTCGTAATATGAATACGTATGTCATGGTTACACACAAAAACTGTATTATTTATGACAAAATTACAAAGTGTCACAAAAAATTTATAACTAAATGTTCTTGTAGTGTCAGGCAATAAATAATATTCACATCATCAACACAAACTGAGATCATAAATAGATAACTCCATTAGCAACTCTTTCATGAACATAATGACACATTTATATTTACTGATAATTCTACTTCAGGAGAAAATTACTCAGTCAATTACTTATACTTAAGTAAAGCCTTTGAATTTAAAACATTAGTATCTAACGACCCATAAGTATGCAGTCATGACGTTCATCAACTGCATATCTAAAATTTATTATTCTGTTAATGATATTATGTAGCGAAACTTAATGCTATCTATTATGGTCAAATAGGCCCATGTACTACCATTGATTGTTCATCTAGCACCATGAACTAAAATATGGTCCATCTAGGCCATTATACTCTTAATAATTTTTCATCTAGCATTTTTAGCCCATTTCTAACAAGTTACCCATCTAATTTGATGACATGGAAAAATAAAATTAGAAAAAATGATGACATGTTATTTATGTGGATGTTTTGGATGATTTCTACCCTATTTCATTAATGAAAAAAATAATTTCTTGCAATGAAATAGGGTAGAAATCAAAATTGCTATATAAAGTTTTAAGAATTAATATCACTTTTGGTCCCACGACTTTTGAGTTTAATCAATTTTGGTGCACAACTTTAAATTTTTTCAATTTTGGTCCCTAACTTTATAATTTTTATCAGTTTTGGTCCTTCCGGCCAAATTGACGGTGAAATGTTGTCGAATTTTATATTTTAAGGGTAAAATCATCATCTCAATGAAACGTCTTCATTATCTAAACAAAATCACTGTAAAATCATATTTATAGGTGTTCTATCGGCGCAAATAATGGAGAAGACAGACAGAAACTAGATAGAGATCTATGAGATTTATAGCATCGACGATTGACATATCCTTATTTTTCTTTTAATATGATTTTTCTTTTGTTTAGATATTGAAGATCTTTTTTTGGGATAATGATTTTGTCCTTAAAATATAAAATTCTGCAGCATTTTGCCATCAATTTGGCTGGAAGGACCAAAACTGATAAAAATAACAAAGTTAGGTACCAAAATTGAAAAAATTTAAAGTTGTGCACCAAAAGTGATAAGACTTCAAAAGTCGTGGGACCAAAAATGATATTAGTTCAAGTTTTAACTACAGTGTATGTATAGCGGGGTATTCACTATCGTTCGGCAATGAGATTTCATGGAAATCGATATATGAAAATTAAATTATTTTTATAATAACTTAAGATATTGTATTGGGTAAATTTTATTTTATTTTAAAAATAAATTAATATTTTTGGATTTTTGGATAATTGAATAACTTAAGATATTGTATTTTTGGATGATTTCCTGCAATGAAATAGGGCAGAGATCAAAGTTGCTATATAAAGTTTCAACTACAGTGTACTGTGTATGTATAGCGGGCTATTCAATGTCGTTCAACAATGAGATTCCATTAAAATCGATATATGAAAATTAAATTATTTTTTAAAAAATAATAAAATTTACCCAATACAATATCTTAAGTTATTATATTTAATTTTCATATATCGATTTTGATGGAATTTCATTGCCGAATTGAATACCCCACTATATATACACAGTAGTGCAGTACACTGTAGTTAAAACATTATATAACAACTTTGATTTGTACCATATTTCTTTGCAAGAAATCATTTTCTTCATTAATGAAATAGGGTAAAATCATCCAAAACATCCACATAAATAACATGTCATCATTTTTTCTAATTTTATTTTTCCATGTCATCAAATTAGATGGGTAACTTGTTAGAAATAGGCTAAAAATGCTAGATGAAAAATTATTAAGAGTATAATGACCTAGATGGACCATATTTTAGTTCATGGTGCTAGATGAACAATCAATAATAGTACATGGGCCTATTTGACCCTTTTGCCGTTATTTATTTATAAAGGTATTTGATGTGGTTATTGATTATTTTGCATTTAGAAAAGCATCTAAATTTTTTTCATTATTATATTATTGTGTATGTAATATTGTTCAAAACTTCTTAATCTTATTTCAAGTTATGTAATTTAAATTTTAATTACGAAAATATATGTTAACTTCAAGTAAGGCTTTTTTTAAACATGCTCCAAGCGCATAAAATGATAGGACCGGCCCCATGATCATAACCCAAACAATAAACAATTTAACTCATTATCAAAAATGGAAACTAGAAATTGAAGTGGGAAACTAGAAATTAGGATGTGACATAAGTTGGAAATTTATGTATTTAAAAAATGGAAACTAGAAATTGACATTAAAATAAAATATTCATGAGAATCTTTATAACAAGGAGTGGTACGGTCACGTGTTATAATAAAAGTCCAAAGAACGAGCTGCAATTTGTGATCATTTCTTGCTTACTTGCATGCTGCCGTTATTTTTCAATCGAAACAGTCTAGGAGGAAGTAGAAGAAGCCTTGCCTTTCCAACAACAACAACAACAATAATAATAAGAAGTTGGAAGTTTACATGAATCTCATCCATCATCTTTAATTATTAATAGTACATATAGTTTTACAGGCAATTTAGACAACTGATTTATCTCTTTGTGGTTTTTGTCGACTAAGAACACAAAGTGAAGTTTATTTCGTACATTACATCATTGAATAGTGGTGACAAGTTTTTCTTCTCACCCAAAATAGTAGGTATAATTTATGCCAGGGATGAGTAGATGTAGTGAGGCAACCTTGGTTTTGCAAGTGCATGGAGAGGGTGTGCCAGAAGGAGATTATGTTTCGACTCCCTTAACTCAATTCTTCCACACTGCACCCAATCAAAACTTTGCACAAGCCTAGCCAGCAACATGCTACTAACCAAAGAACCTAGTTGAATGCCCGGACATCCTCGTCTTCCAGTACCAAACGATAAAATCCTCAACTCCGGGTCAACAAAGTTCACTTCAGACCCGTCATTCTTCAAGTGGCGTTCTGGCTTGAACTTGAGAGGCTCCTCCCAGACCCTAGGGTTCCGCCCCAGCCCGGGGCGGCTTATTAAGACATGACTACCCTTGGGTATGAAATAATTGGAAATAGTTGTGTCGGAAGTACACAGGTGTGGAGGAGCAAAATCCGCAAATGGATGAAGGCGAAATGCTTCCCTTATACATCCGTTGAGGTAGTTTAGCATTGGAAGATCAGATTCTTGTACTAGTCTTTCTCTTCCGACAACGTTGTCTAGTTCTTCCGTGGCTTTTCGGAGCATCTCAGGTTGGTTTAGCATTTCTGCTAATACCCATTCCGCCGCATTTGATGGATTGTCCACAATTCCTATCATTAGTTCCTGCAAAACATAAATATGAACATATATATATATATATATATCCAAAGCTAAAAAGCTACAAATATAAAGCCAAAATAATTGTAAATTAAAGCTATCACAATTGGAAATCAGAAAGAATGCATTGGACAGATGCTCAGAAAGTCGAGTCCAACATCCTACCATTGAAAAGTGGCATTCTTTACTTCTTACTACCCAAATATATGAAAATAAAATTATGCTTTCCTTACCAACTATAACTTTTATTTGGCCTAGCAGTAAATCCTGATCATGAAAAAATGTATGATTATACTTACAAGAATTTGTGCTTTAATCTCTTCAGATGTCAATAATGATCTTCCATCAATATCCTTGAGATTGATAAGAACGTCAAGAATATCTTGTTGCTCAGTTTTTGTCCCATTATTCCACATCTTAATCCTAACATCCACTTCAGGATCTTGGTGCTTCCTAACACCCTTTACAGCCTTCTTGAGGGCTTTCCTTTGGCCATCCAAATCAAACATACTTAGCCAGGGTAAATAATCCCATATCCCAAAAGAATACACATAAGCAAGAACTCCAAAAGTGGAATCGATGTGCTCTTCTTCCTCCACGCCGGGCCCACCGTCTTCCGTACCAGCACCGAAAAACCTCTTGCTGAAAACCATCTGCCTAATCACATTCCCTAAGAAGTGTCTCCCCGCCGCCCTCACATCCACTACTCCGCAACCTGCGGCGTTTCTACACTTATCGTAGATGTAACGTACGAGGTGGTCGGCTTCCACGGCCCGCTTGTGACCCAGCCAGTTAAGCGTGTTGCGCGAGAGCACATGAGAGGTAAGAACTCTCCTCATTTTCTTCCACTGGTCCCCCGGAGGGGAAACGAGGGTGATCAAATAATTACTGCTTATCAGCTCTGCTGACGCGCAGGCCGGCCTTGACGCAAAAACCGTGTCTTGTTTCTTCAGTATCTCACGCGCCACCTCCGGGGATGTTACTGAAATCACATTGGTTCCCCCAAGGCGGAAGCAAGCGATTTCGGTGTTCATCTCCTCCATGAGACTGAGAATCCACCGGAAAACCGGCTTGTTTCTAAGCATTTGAGGGAAGCATCCCACTACAGGCCATGGCTTGGGGCCTGGAGGGAGGGGGAATTGCTTAGCAGCTTTTTGATTACTTAGCCATTTGTATGAGAGAAACACGGATGAGATTATCAGAATTATTATGACATTTGGAGGAAGGATTGATGACAAGAATGATAAGCTAATAATAAGCGTATCAATTATCCCCATTCTAGCTTGTATATATCAAATCTTAGCTTAAAACTTTCTGGGCATGAACGGGGTAGTTGATTCCTTGTGCTAAGCATGATCTCCTTTTATAGATCATGATTTTTTAGAGGAAGTAAAATTTTGTACACGATAGACTTTCATGTTCATCACGTACTCTATGCACAGACTATTCGCATTATACACGTTTTCAACTGAGGCGAGTGCACCTTGATTCGCAATAGTTTGTAGGGATTTGGTGCACTGAACAACGGCCTCGACCCTTGGGCAACATGGAAGTTTTTACGTACAGCTTCCCTTGTCCACGAGAAGTTTGTCGACCTTTTCTCGTGAAATTACAGGGCTTTTGTTGAGAGAAAGGAATTAGGGTGGAAAAGAATTGAAATTCGGTGAAATTGCAATTCAATGAATAAAGTAGGAATTGAAATTATAGTGTTTGATATGCAAAAATAGGAGTATAGGGAATTGAAAGGTAAGAAGTCATAAAATGACTAAAATGTCCTTATGGTGTGGTAGATGTTGTAATAATAAAAGTAGTAACAATGAATAATAATAATAATAATAATAATAATAATTCTTTCAAAAAATAATAATAATAAGTATAATAATAATAATTCCAAAAAAATAATAATAATAATTCCAAAATAATAATAATAATAATAATTCTTTCAAAAAATAATAATAATAATTCTTTCAAAAAATAATAATAATAATTCTTTCAAATAATAATAATAATAATTATTATTATTATTTCAATTTTTTTTAAAACAAAGGGTGTGAGAGGAGGGGCAAAATTGTCTTTAGTCCAACAAATTGCCCCTCCTCTCCACCAAATTGCAATTCATGGGGGGATATCCCATGAATTGCAATTCATCATTTGGAGGGAATTGCAATTCTCTCCAACCAAACACTGTAGTTTGGAAATTCACTGAATTGCAATTCCCCCCAAACTACATCCAACCAAACAGGCCATTAAAGCATGAGATGCTCTTTAAAAAAATAAAAAATAAAAAATGATGAGATGTTGATTTGTCTTGAAAAAAGGAGTTAATATTGATATTTAAAGTTTCCATTTTTTTTTTGTTGTTCACACTGAAATTTAAATAAATATGATTAGATTTTAAAATATCTGAATATATTTGGATAATATTGATATTATTTAATTTGTTAATTAGATAATATCAAAAAAGTTCCAATTTATGAAGATGCTCCCTTTATTATTATTATTATTATTATTATTTTATTTTATTTTATTTTTATCATTATTATTATTATTATTATTATTATGAAGATGCTCTCATTCACCACCAACATCATTATAAATGCTATATCTAAATGCAAGGAACTCGAGTTCAATCAATAGTGTTTGATAATGACACTGGAATGTATGATATCACTTTACAAACCAACAAATGGTACATCATCTCAGATGTCATTGTCAAACCTGTTCGGACTAACTATAAAGTACTTGATCACAAATATAATTACACATGGATTTTAAATGGTCAGACCGGTGTCCAAACAAGTGACAAAGATGACACACCATTTGCTCCCATGTAAGTGGTTTATTTGTTTCTACTTACTTTAGTTGTAATTTAGCTATTTACAATTTCGTTATGTTTTATTAAAATATATAAGCATCGATACTATTTCTTTGATTTTTATTAATTTAGCATTTTCTCTCTCTCATTATTACTCTCCCTCATTATTATATGACTACTTTACCAATTAAGGAACACTAATTTAAAAATATACATTGGGCATTGGTTTAATCGCGCAACGCGCGTGTGATAACTAGTAGTAATATACATCTTTATAGATGAAAAGTATAAGTGTGTTTGGAAGTCAACCTTCTCTATTATTTATATGATTTTTTTTCCCGAAAACTTTATGTTATTAATTAATATTTAATAAAATAAAAATTTTAAAACACAAATTTGAATTAATAAAAATTTCCTATTAAAAATTGAGAGTGGAAAGAAGGCAATAGTATTGCCTTCTTTTAAAATAGTGAAAACAAGGCAATGCAATTACCTTGTGGGGAATTTCCTGGTCAAACAAAAAAAATAAAAGAAGGTAGTCAACTTCTTTTCAAATAGGGTTTTGAAAAGAAGGTAATGGCATTGATATTTCACATGTTTTTGTCTAGAGTTTTTAAATGAAACATTTTTGTCCAAATGATGTCAAATTTACACAATAATTGCTATGACTCAGAAACGGGAGATGGAACCTTAAGCTGTAGAGAGAAATACATCTCAACAATCTATACTTCCTCCGCCTCCATCTGCTCTTGCAAAGAAAAAGAAAGATGTTGAAACCAGATATCTAGTATGTTATCACGTACTTTGTGAACATCATAAACAGTGAGGGTTTAATCACTAAAGAAAAGTGCTTATATTGTCCAAAAATGTTTGCCTATAAGCTGAGTCCGACCCTTTTTCTTTAAGAAACCATATATTAAATTGCTTTAAAAAATTCATATTCTTAGGACGATACTAGGCAACCACTTCTCAACTTCCAACTTGTGCCTAATTCTGCTGCAAGCCAGAGTAATGAAGGGGTGTTGGGGAACAGGAGTCTTTGATCAAGAGGATATTAGGATGGCATTATCAGAAATATAATGATAATATGCAATATAGTAGATGAACTCCTGTTTATATTAGATTTGTTGAGGGTCATGATTTAAGAAGTTTGTTGCTATTTCATGTTCTAGATTTAAAATCTCATCTACACTGATAGTTAGTAGGGACATCAGGACATCTACCAAATTTATTATGATGAGAGAATGAGTTTTAAAGTTTTTTTTATGCGTAACGCTCAAAGAGTTAGTATCACCACTGATACATGGACATCTATATAAAAAAATTAATTTATGTGAATAACTGCATATTTGATAAACTAGGAGTGGATCGGATGCTGTAAAAAAATAAAATCTAGAACAAGAAATAGCAACAAATAAATACAATTTCTAGTGTTTCTAAGCATTTGAGGGAAGCATCCCACTACTGGCCATGCATGGCTTGGGGCCTGGAGGGAGTGGAAATTGCTTAGCAGCTTTATGTTTAGTGAGCCATTTGTATGAGAGAAATTGATTATCAGAATTATTATGGCATTTGGAAGAAGGATTGATGACAAGAATGATAAGCTAATAATAAGCATATCAATTATCCTCATTCTAGCTTGTACCCAATCTTAGCTTAAAACTTTTTGAACGGGTTAGTTGATTCCTTGTATTAAGCGTCATCTCCTTTTATAGATCATGATTTTGTACAGGAAGTAAAATTTTGTACACGATACACTTTCATGTCCATTACTTTATATGCACGCAGCCACGGACTATTCCAGTAGTTATGTCAAGGTGGACCTGGGTCCAATACGACGTCGTTTCACAATTTAAAAATAAAATAAAATAAAAAAAATTAACGGCGTTAACGACCTCTCATCACAACAAAACACAAACTCTACCTTCACCGACCCTATACCAGGGCCGGATTTTAGGGCGTGCAAGATGTGCAACCGCACAGGGCCCCAAAATTTTGGGGGCTCCTAGTCCAGCCCTGGCTTAATAGTTAGTGTATGTATTTGTGATTATATTGGCCCAAAATTAGGTTTTTTGCATATTTCTCTTTGTAATTTTTCTTCAATTTTCATTTTATTTATATTTTGATAGGGCCTCACTTAATTAGTAGCGCAGGGCCCCGCAAATCAAAAAACCGGCCCTGCCCTATACTAATGTTCTTGTATTTAACGCTATTTAAACAGTTTTATTGACGGAGAATTAAAAATGGTCATGTCACAATAATAATAATACTAGGATCAAAAGATGATGTTTTGAAAATGAAGGACGTACAACCATGTCTGCTCAAGTGTCCAAGAAGGTCAAAATATTGTTTGTTATCTCACACTAGAGTTCAAAACATTGTTTGTTACCTCACACTAGAGTTCAAAAAATTGTTTGTTAGAATAGATATCTAATCCAAACATGTGCGATTTCTGACTTCTCAAGAGAGCAATTATACTGTGTCCTTGTGGACCGCGGCATCAAAACGATGTCAGCTACCTTTTAATACAATTACAGTATCAGTTCAACACAATTGCACTATCAGTCATGATCATGGTCCACGTACGGTATAACAACGGGCTAGATAGGGTCTATATATCTTAATTAAATTAATCTGATAATTAACACATGAATGTGTGCAGACGCAACCTATGAAGGAACTTCCAGTAGATAAAGTTTCGGGTGGAGTTTTGTGGCCGGACAGGACCTCGTGCACCTCTGCCTGACAATTCTCTTATGGAAATATTGTTTTGGTCGGTCTGTTCTTATTTTGTGCGGCTAGACCGCCCTAATGCACCTTTGAAATGCAACTTGGACCTATGTCTCTCGTTTTCATTACTTGCAGTGTTACTTAGATTTTGGCCCTGTTTGGTAAATGGCTGTTGGTTGATTGGGTTGGTTGTTTGGGTTAGAAGGTATGATTTGTTGATAATATTAGCTGATTGTAGAAAGTTGTTTGATAAATTAGATGTTAGCTGATAGCTGTTTGGTATAATTTCTTTTATCAAAAAGCTAATTGAAAATGCTGCTTTGAGTAGCCTTTTGAATTTTAGCATTTTGGAGTTGCAAAAAGCTTATTAACCAAACAACTAATAGTGATCAAATAAGTCAAAATTGACTGATAGGCTGATTATTTACCAAACATAGCCTTAACTTTTCACTCCTTTTTATGCAGTTTCTTTTGGCAAAGATCTATCATGATTAATGTATTAACACCTAAAAAATTAGATCCGAAATATCTTGTATATTTCTTGTCTTATTTTGAAAGCGTCTTAAATATTTCTTGGTATGATTGTCTTATTGTTGGCTTCTGCCTTACTATTGTTTTGCTTTACTGCTTTATTTACGTACCTTACTATTGGCTTGCTATCTTAGCTTGCTATCTTACTAGCTTGTTATCATAAGACTTACGCCATCTTTGAGTTTTACCGTCTCCATCTTACTATCTTGTTGCTTTTCTCTTGTAAGCATGAAATATGCTTTCCTTACCATCTTTTAAGTCTTGCATTATTGTTTATTGTATGGATGTCTTGCTATATATATATATATATATTGACGGTAAATATGTTACCGGTATATTTTGAGTATTATTAGTATCAGTGTTGAGTGACGCCACTTGAGGAGGTGATGACGCCACTTGAGGAGGTGACGCTGCTCATCTTTGTTTCTCTGATCTTTTACTGATTTTAATTTCTTTACGGTTTGGACAATTTGAAGATACTTTTAGAAAGGAAATTTAAATTATTAACTTAATTGTATAGTACATCATCAAAATCTGTACACTTTATTCTTAACCATTTCTAGTGTCGTAGTCGAAATAAATATTGAACACGTTTATTTATTGCTAACATGTTTTCGTGTCGCAGGAGGAATACGAATTCTCTACGTCATATATATTATCACAAAAGTCCTAAGTATGTATGTGACACGATACACGTTCATGTACATTACGTACTTTATTATATGCATGGACTATTGGCATTGTATGTACATGTTTTCAACTGAGGATGGGTACACTGCACCTTGATTCACATTAGCTGTTTGTAGGGATTTGGGGCATTGAACGACGGCCTTGGACAACATGGACGGTTTCACGTACAACTTCAATTCCCTTGTCCACAAGAAGTTTGCCGACTTTCTCTCGTGCATTAAAAGATGCGATGTTGATTTGTCTTGAAAAAAGTAGTTAACATTGGTATTTAAAGTTGTCATTTTGGTCTATAATTTTCAATGGAGTTTATTCTGGATTTGAGTTGGGTTAAAATGGATTTAAATTCTCTTAAGTGAGATGTTTAATTCGATATATTATATGCACAAAATAGATAATGGGTAAATGATAAATTGATTATAAAAGTATGCCCATATGAGTAGAGAAAAATAGAGCTAGGGAGGCATTTAAATAACCTCTGTCCCACATTGAAAAATAAATGTGGGTTTGCCGGCTTAGACTCATGTGTGCTAAACTTGACCATTTTTTTTAATTTAAGAATCCATTGTATCTTGGAAAACTAAACCTGGACAAATTCCAACAAGTTTAAAACCAACCTATATTGCCAACAACTGTAGAAATGATGTTTTACCTGACGATTCTCAACTTGACAAGGTTCTTGACCAAGAAAGTTTCTGATGTGAAGGAATAAGAGATAGATTTACAAATTGTATGTTAGTGTGATTGAAGCATGGAAACATTTTGATTTCCTATGTGGAAACTATGTACTAAGCGAGTTGTATAATTCGTTATACGATGTATACAACAAGTTGAAAATGACTAAAGAGCTATGGACTCTTTGGGCCATAAGTATAGGAGAGAAGATGTTGTGGCAAAGAAATTTACCGTCAGCCGAATCCTTGACTACAAAATAGTGGATTCCAAAACTATTCTAAGTCAGGTTGAAGAGATTCAGATGATCCTCAACGAGATTCTTAACCAGGGAATGACCCTGAGTTAAGTCATTCAAGTACGTGGTTTCAATTATTCATTCGAAAGACTTCAATAACTAATTGAAGCACAACGAGATTCCTAACGAGGGAATAATGACCCTGAGTTAGGCTTTCCAAGTTGCTTCAATTATTCACATGTTGCCACCTTATAGGTTTTTGGTTCATTACTGAGTAAGTATGGCTTCTGGATAGGTTTTGAGACAAACAAAGCAATTTTGTCTTAAAGTGGAATGTATGTAGGCAAAGTATATGTAGTTAATATTGGGAAGTAATAATTGTTGTTGACTCTGTATTATTGCTTCCTGATTTCTCTAAGTAGTTACCTGTAGAATAGCTCTTTCTATTTGTATATTTCAGAAGGTTGTTAGGCTTTCCTCTGTATATATACATGCTGCAAATACTCTATAATGCATTAAACTTCACTTCTTATATGGTATACAGAGCCAATCAAACTCTAGCGAGTAATTCAATTTTTTTTTAGGTTAACCAATGGCAGAAAACCAGAATGGTTCACCTACAGCAGCTGCAATATCCATCATCCAGTTGCATGCTCTCACCAGAATGGGTTTGTATCCTAGATCGGGTTGGGTTGGACCCATACTAGATCGGATGCTGTCGGGATTTGCTCCTTGTGACGTACTTAGTATATATCCAGAAGGTAGTTA
>NC_044924.1:7645310-7688061 GCF_003576645.1 Ipomoea triloba | reverse complement strand
TTCACCAACCACTCTACCTCCTACTCCCATTATTTATCCTTGTGTGCCTCAAATACATCCAATGCCATGTCCTACTATCTCCCCTCTCGCAACCTCTGTTTTGTCCGCGTCTCCTTCCGAACTGTCTCCAGTTTCTCCTCATATACATGAGCTTAATCCATCTCCGACTCGCTCGGCTACATTGCCCGTGGCTTCTCCTGCTCAGTCCATTCCCACACCCGTAGGTTCCTCCCCTGATTCCACTACCTTGTCGGCCGCCTCTACCACACAATCCTCTATTTCCATCCGCCCTCAAAGAACCCGTAAACCAAACCCCCGCTATTATAGTGATAAATTTGTAAATATTACCACTACTCACCCCATGTCTCTTACGGTTGAGCCTCGGACTGTGACGCAAGCCCTTAAGGATGACCAGTGGCGGCAGGCTATGACTGATGAATATAGAGCCTTGATGCGTTCCGGTACTTGGGAGTTGGTGCCGCGAGGGGATATCACTCCAGTTAGCTGCAAGTGGGTTTTCCGTGTCAAGCGAAAATCCGATGGCACTATTGACCGATTTAAAGCCAGGTTGGTAGCAAAAGGTTTTCTTCAGAAACAGGGCCGTGACTATTTTGAAACATTTAGTCCTGTTGTTAAGCCAGTGACTCTCCGTGTTATATTGACAATAGCTTTGGCCCGTGGCTGGACTCTACGGCAGTTAGATATAAATAACGCGTTCCTAAATAGCATCTTACAGGAAGAGGTATACATGGTTCAACCATCGGGATTTGTTGATGAGCGTTTTCCAAATCATGTTTGTAAGCTTAAGAAGGCAATATATGGCCTAAAACAGGCACCCCGTGCGTGGTATTTGGAGCTTTCGTCATATTTGCTCTCCTACAGTTTTGTCCGTTCCGTGGCTGATTCTTCACTTTTCTCCTACAGTTTTGTCCGTTCCGTGGCTGATTCTTCACTTTTCATATATTGTTTTGTCCGTTCCGTGGCTGATTCTTCACTTTTCATATATTGTAAGGGGGGTCTTATTATGTATTTCCTAGTTTATGTTGACGACATAGTTCTTACGAGAAGTTGTTATGCATCTCTTGTTGTGTTTATTCGTAAGCTTTCTGATCGGTTTGCATTAAAAGATATGGGTACTCTTCACCATTTCTTGGGTGTGTAGGTGTTGCCCTCTACTGACGGTTTCTTTTTGTCTCAGTGTCAGTATATTATTGACATTTTAGAAGAGTTTGCTATGACGGGGGCGAAGGAGGTTGCTACACCGATGGCTTCTTCGCCGGTGTTGTCTCTTGGTGAGGGGTCTCCGATTGACGCCACTATGTATCGGCGGGCTGTTGGGTTGCTACAATACTTGGGTTTTACTCGTCCAGATGTTGCGTTTGCTGTGAGTAAACTGTCTCAATTTATGCATGCCCCGATTGATGTTCACTGGCAAGCGGTCAAGCGAGTTTTTCGTTATTTAAAGGGCACACTCAATTACGGGTTGTTTCTTCGGAAAGGTGCGCCTTTGGATTTGTCTGTTTTTTCTGATTCTGATTGGGGGGGTGTCCACGATGGTGGTCGTTCAACTACGGCGTACGTTGTTCTTTTCGGGTCGAATGTTATTTCCTGGAGGTCTTCCCTGCAGCGTTCTGTGTCCCGATCGTCAACTGAGGCGGAATTTCGTGCGGCCGCTAACGCCGCTGCGGAGGTTGTTTGGGTTCAGAACCTTTTGGCCAAGCTTGGTGTGGTACTTCGACATTCACCGACACTTTTTGTTGACAATTTGAGTGCTGTCTACGTCTGTCGGAATCCGGTATTTCATTCCCGGATGAAGCATGTTGCGCTGGATTATTTCTTCGTCCGGGAGCGAGTAGAAGCGGGCTCATTACTTGTTCGTCATGTCAGGTCGTTGGAGCAGATTGCCGACTTGTTAACCAAACCTCTTGGTCGTACTTTGTTCTTGTCATTCCGGTCCAAGATCGGCGTCTCCGATGGATCCTCCGTCTTGCGGGGGAGTATTGGGAAGTAATAATTGTTGTTGACTCTGTATTATTGCTTCCTGATTTCTCTAAGTAGTTACCTGTAGAATAGCTCTTTCTATTTGTATATTTCAGCAGGTTGTTAGGCTTTCCTCTGTATATATACATGCTGCAAATACTCTATAATGCATTAAACTTCACTTCTTATAGTTAATGGGCTTATCAAGCTCAATGTTTTAACTATTATTAATAAAAGTATTACGGAGTAATAAAATATCTTTTGCTTATTATCTGTTTGAGTCTTTGAGTTTGTGGCATGGTAAAATATGTCATATTAAACTTAATTGTATACATATGTGTAGTTATGTACGTAGTTAACAATTTCATTTAAGATTGTTTTCAAAAAAAAAAAAAACAATTTCTTTTAAGATTCACTCACATCCCAATAAAAGAGAAATTATGGCAATATAGAAAAACAATCTACAATTGAACTGATTCGATCACAATTTTATTAAGAAGCATACTTTCATAATTTTTTTAAAAAAAATAAAGTTAAATAAACTTTCAAACTATTTTATAACATTTAATAGCAAATATTTTATATAAATACCACTGCTCTAAATAAAAGTGCAATCAACCATTTTTTGTTACCTCACACTAGAGTTCAAAACATTGTTTGTTAGAATAGATATTTAATCCAAACATGTGCGACGACTTCCGAGTTCTCAAGAGATCTAGGGTCAATCTTAAATTAATTGATCTAATTATTAACACATGAATGTGTGAAGACGCAACCTAGGAAGGAACTTCCATTAGATAGAGTTCAAAATATAATACTTCTTGTTAGAAAATATATATAGCTAGATATTTAACGCAAAATTTGTAGGGCATGCACATGTCAGACACTGCACTTTGGCGTATTCTAACTCACTGCACATTAGAATCCATCACCGAAAGGTATCGCTGGATTTTTTAAAATTAATTTTATTTTATTGGAGTGATGTACATGTACTTGTTGTCGCTCGGTGCTAAATTATACATAGCTAAACATGAATTAAATCAAACCTAATATATAGTTGAATGTATTATTAGAAATTTAGAATGGAATTTGAACAAATAAAAAGATTGAATATGCGCATGCAAAGGCTTTTAATTTGTATTAATTAAATTTGAGTTGCATTGGAATGAGAAGTGTTAGGACTAAGCTCTTACCGCCTCAAACATAGGACCTGGCTCTGATACCAATTTGGTTATAATCACCAACTATCTGGCCTCTTATAGCCGCTTTAGGAAGCAAAATAATGCTATATTCTACATTTTACTCTATATTTTATTTCTTGATTGATGTGACATTTTTTAAATTAATTTAAATCGATGAAAAGTGGATCACTATTTTTAGTACTTAAGAGTCCACAAACCACATATAAGAAGTAAACTGCACTTGAAAGATCATAGGCAATGGACTTAACTAAGAGGATGTTGACAAATGACAAGAATCAAATTCATAAATTTTCGGTGTAAAGAATTATGTTGCATGTTTTACCCATAATCCACTCAGTCACCTCTTCAGAGATATAATTATTTTTTTCTCACAATAAAATTACAAAATGTTATGAGACTTTTCTTTTGTGAAAATCACTGATTATTATTTTCCTAGCATGCATGGAAAGGCTGGGCCAAAGCCATCTCAATTCAAGACGTCCGGCCCTTCATCCTAATAATTAATATGTTTACATCACTTTTGGAGAATTCACATAAATAATATGTGAGCCGTCATTGAGTCATTATATATATTTTTTGAATAGGGACTACTACCAATTTTAATTGTGTGAGTGAATTTATATTCTTCTAACCGCTTTTGGGTATAATCAATTAATCATACTTACAAATTTTCAATGATTTTAATTCTTATTATTTATAATTTTCTTACAAAACATGTTATAATATATCATAAAATTCTACTTATTATATAATTCTTTACCCACATCAACATCCTCAACATTATTATTTTTATCCATATATAGTAGGGTGAAACTTATATGCTAATTACTTATATAATATTAACTCAACAAAAAAAAAAAAAAACTATTTCATAAGAAACTCATAATAACATTGAACACTAAAATTTATAGTAATAGAATTGTTCAAATAAAATATTTAAAAATATAATTACTAGTTACATAAAATAAAAGAAAAATTAAAAATTACACACACACACACACACATATAAAATTATACTTGATATACTGCTAGACATCAAGCAAATAACTATTATTTGAAATAACAATTTAGGACTATGAACAATAACAAAGTGCTACTGTTTGCAAGTTGCAACACCAAATTGTTGTTGCGAGTAGTAATTCACTATTCGTAGTACCTAGTTGTTAAAAAAATTACGAATATAAACATAAAAAGAATAAAAATCAAAATATACAAGTATTTATATGAATAGTATGAAAAAGTTCTTAGAGAGAATTTAGAAGTTAGAGAAAAGTTCGTAGAGAAAGTTTAGAAGTAAGGGATAGAAAGTTCGAAGAAAAAAATAAAAAAATCAAAATATACAAGTAATAATGAAGTAAGAATAATATTATTTCAAAATTTTAGAGGAAGATTGTAAAGTTTGGGAGAGAGAAAAAATTGGTAGAGTTTAGGTATGAAGAAAATATAGTATCATATGAAATCAAAATAATTTATTGATCGAACACTACAAGAAAAATCGCGATTCGCGACGGAAAATCCCGACGGAAATAATTCCGTTGCGATATAGCGACGGAATCGCGACGGAATTAAATTCCGTTGCAAAATAACGACGGAAAATAATTCCGTCGTGAATTTTCGTGCAAATAAAAAATAAAACCCGCGAAAGCTTGGCGGCAAAAAACTTGCGACCGATTTTAGTTTCGTCGCGAAATGGCGACGAAAATGACGACAGATTTAATTTCCATCGCGAAATGGCTACAGAAATTGCGACGGAATTTATTCCGTTGCTAAATGTAACAATTTATTTAAAAATGGATAAATATTGCGACGGAATTAAAGACGGAACTAATTCCGTCGCAATGTCTTTTCTTTTATTTTTTGTTTTTTGTTTTTTTTTTTTTTAAATCAAAGCATATACTATTTTATAAAAACTAAAATCATAACCCTAATTCACTAATTGAAAGCTTCAGCCGGCTCTCACCATCGCCAAACACCAACACCATCGCCTTCGCCGTCGACCAGAGTCCCCACCGCCGTCGACCAGTTCTCACACCGCATCTTCCTTCGCCGCCGTTGACCAGTTCACCGGTTCGCCCACCGCCGTCGAAGACTTCGCCCACCGCCGTAACACTATAACACTGTAAGTAGTTTGTAGTTTAGTGCTTATATATATATATATATATATATGTTTGTTTGACCCGTTGCTTGTTTACCCCTCAACAATACTGGGCAGAGAGAAGGCCATTGTTGTAAACCTTGAGCAGATTCGATGTATTATAACAGAAGATGATGTTTGCTTTTAAATTTTCTTAACGGCTATGTCCTGCAGTATGTAGTGGAGTTGCAGCGGCGGCTACAATCTGCAAGGGTTGTGAGGTTTGGCAATCAGAAAGTTCTGACTTCCGTGCCCTTGATGATATGTTTAGAAGCTCATCACCTGATTATTTGCCCTCTGAATTCCGTGCCCTTGAAATTGCACCGGAGGCTGCTTGTACTTTTCTGGATTCTCAGGTATAGCATAAGTCATACTATGTGCTGCAGTGCTGCACTTCTATTTTTATATGACATGGATATATGAAGAATATTTGCAGTGATTATGATCTATGGTTTCTTTAGGATTATCAGAAAGTGGTTGAATACCTTTTTTGAAATGCATAATTGGTAACTACATATATTGTTTGATAAAACAGTGAATGACCAAAAATTTTGATTCCATGGGTTCAGTTAATGATAGGCTAGAACTATTTGTGAATTGTGATCAATGTGTTCTTGCTTTAGATGACATTCTATTGAGGATAAATATAAAATTGTAAATGTGTATCCTCTTTAATTATTTAAACTTTTAGTTGAGGTGGAACATATACTTTAATTGTTCAACTCTCACGTGCTACCCATAGTTAAAAATATTTAAACATGTTTGGCTCATAAGGTTTATAAATTTAAATAGGGAGAAAAAATAGACTTTAAATAGCGAGAAAACTTTCAGAGTTGATAGAAAGAAAATTTTGAAATCTTGGGATTGAAGGTTGGATTTCAACTATTTATATTTGAGAAGGAAAGGTCTACACAAGTCTTAAAATTAAAAAGTTTATATAAATTCATAGTTAACTTTTTGAATACCACATGACTAGACTCTTTAAAAGTCTTAATTGAATACCACATGACTCCCTAAAAGTTTGAATTGAATATAGACCTGTTCCAAACTTTTAATGTTCATAAAAGTCTATAAAAGTAGTCATGATTGAGTACACCGACTTCTAGCAATTAAGAGTTTGATAATTAAGCAACATGACTTATAAGCAGCGGACTTTGATTAGCAGTACAGTAGAAGATTCTTCAAGGACATCTAAGACATTCTAGATCTCTATTTAAATAGGGTACGAGGTATCCTTACTACTAGCTAAAAGTGGACGTTGGCTTACCATCCAATGAAGAAACTTACCCAAAAGAGTAAAGGTGCTTTGGAAAGAGTAAAAGTTAGATTTTTAAAATAAGTTGCATACAACGGTTAAACAAAAGTTTACATCTGTCAAATACTGACATACTATTATTTTATTTGTAAGATATAATTATTCGATCGTCTCATCCAACACACTAAAGCATTTTATTTGTAAGATATAATTATTCGATCGTCTCAAACACACTAAAGCATTTGAAATCCTTTCAAGAACATCAAGAGACTCAAGAGTTTCAAAGACTAATCAAGATCTTCAAAACTAGTTGGATGAAAATCAACATTGGGTTGATAGTTTGTTGTAAGACTCTAGTAACAAATTCTTGTAGTTTTATTTATGGAATCCTAGCGAACATCATGCTAATTTTGTGATCAAAGCACAAGTTTGTTGCTCACTAGTAATCTATGAGAGTACAAAGTTACTACTAAATTCTTTCATGGATAATAAGAGAAGAGTGAATTAGAGGAATTACCCAATTCTCAAACCACTATAACATTTTTTGTCTTGTAACCATTTACGCACTTCAATTAAAACATCATATCCTTATGGGTTATATACTCACTGTCCACTATACATTAACTTTATCAAAATCTTTCTTGACAAATTAGTTATTAAGATCTCAACATGTATAACCTTTAATTTCCTGGAAGTGTACTGCTGAGAGATTAATTTGTAAATTCAATCTCAAAAGCTTGATTATATTTTACAAAAAGTTATCAAAATTATAATAAATCTATGCACCCCTCTACTTATTATTTTCAAGCCAAAACCATTAGAAACTATTTGCTAATTATGCTACATACATACATGCATTCACCTTCAATAATAATACTCTAATAATCATACACGCATGCATGCCAAAAATACTTATGGCAGCGATGAGTAGACATAGTGAGGCAGTCTTGGTTTTGCAAGAGCATTGAGGGGCTTGGCAAGAAGGAGACTATCTTTGGACTCCTTTAGGTCAATTCTTCCACCGCTCATCTCACGAGGCACACTCCATTCAAACCCTTGAAGAATCCTGCCCAGCAACATCCCGCTAACCAAAGACCCTAGTTGAACACCCGGGCAACCACGCCTTCCCGAACTAAACGTCAAAACCCGCACCTCTGGATCAACAAGACTCACTTCGGATCCATCATTCTTCAGGTGCCGCTCCGGCTTGAACCTTAGAGGCTCCTCCCAATTCTTAGGGTTCCGCCCTAACCCGTGCCGACTTATTATCACATGACTACCTTTGGGAATGAAATAATTGGACACAGTTGTGTCGGAAGAACACAGGTGTGGTGGAACAAAAGCTGATAATGGATGAACCCTAAACACTTCCTTCAAACATGCATTAAGGTAGTTGAGCTTAGAAAGATCAGATTCTTGTACTAGTCTTTCTCTTCCCACAACGTTGTCTAGTTCTTCCATGGCCCTTCTGAGAATCTCAGGTTGGTTTAACATTTCTGCTAGAACCCATTCTACTGCATTTGATGGATTGTCCACAATTGTTACCATTAGTTCCTGGGATACATATATGAATAAAAAGATCTGTGAGTTTCGAGTTCCTAATCGAATTATGATGGCAGTTAATAAAGAAATAAAGTTGTGCCTTTGTTACTACTATCTAGTTATAGTAAGGTTTGATCCTAACAAGTGATATAAGGACCAAATCACCAAGCCAAAAATAAATTGTACTGTGCACCTGCCTCTTTGAAAGTATGATCTTTTTTTTTTTTTTTTTCATAGTGCTAATTAAGCATTTGAAGTTAAGGTAACAAATTAAAACTACGTACTTTTGGAGAGAAATAATTATGTAACCATACTCACAAGAAGGTGTGCTTTAATCTCTTCAGATGTTAAACATCTGAGATTGATAAGAACATCAAGAATATCCTCTTGCTCAGTTTTTGTCCCATCATTCCACATCCTAATCCTTTCATCAACTTCAGGATCTTGGTACTTCCTAACACCCTCGACACCTTTCTTCAGAGCTTTCCTATGCCTATCCAAATCAAACATCCTTAACCACGGAAAGTAATCCGAGACCCCAAAAGAATACACATAAGCAAGAACTCCAAAGGTGGCATCGATGTGCTCTTCTTCCTCCACCCCGGGCCCACCATCTTCCGTCCCAGCACCGAAAAACCTCTTGCTGAAAACCATCTGCCTAATCACATTCCCACAGAAGTGTCTTCCCACCGCCCTCACATCCACCACTCCGCAACCTGCGGCGTTTCTGCACTGATTATAGATGTAACGTACGAGGTGGTCGGCTTCTACGGCCCGCTTGTGGGCCAGCCAGTTAAGCGTGTTGGGCGAAAGCACATGAGAAGTTAAAACTCTCCTCATTTTCTTCCACTGGTCGCCCAGAGGGGAAAAGAGGGATATCAAATAATTACCGCTTGCTAGCTCTGCTGACATGCAGGTCGGCCTTGACGCGAAAACCGTGTCTTGTTTCTTCAGTATCTCACGCGCCACCTCCGGGGATGTTACTGAAATCACATTGGTTCCCCCAAGGCGGAAACAGGCGATTTCGGTGTTCATCTCCGCCATGAGATTGATCATCCACCGGAAAACCGGCTTGTTTCTAAGCATTTGAGGGAAACATCCCACTACAGGCCATGACTTGGGGCCTGGAGGGAGTGGGAATTGCTTAGCAGCTTTTTGTTTACTTAGCCATTTGTATGAGAGAAACAGTGAGATTATCAGAATTATAACGACATTTGGGGGAAGGATTGATGACAAGAATGAGAAGCTAATAATAAGCCTATCAATTATCCCCATTTTAGCTTATTGTACCAAATCTTAGCTTAAAGCTTTCTGAATGGGTTAGTTAATTCCTTGTACTAAGCATGATCTCCTTTTATAGATCATGATTTTGTACAGGAAGTAAAATTTTATAATTTTTAGATGACAATGCAAGTCTTCTCTAAAAAAAAATGACAATGCAAGTTGGCATTTTTTACAAGTGAATTGAGTAATCCTTCTAATTTTGTAATATCAAGTTGGTATTTGGCTTTGTTTATACTTAATGCAACTTTTTTCTAATAATTAGTCTTTTTCATTGATCTTACATCAAAAGTTAAAGTTTTACCAAATCAAAATGTAATACTCTTTTGATTTGTGCATTACCTATTTAGTAAGTATTACTATATGCATCTCATGTGAAGTGGTGTCAACTATTTTTTTGTGATTAACATCTTATATGTTTATTTTATAAAATTTAATAGACTTGTTGTTTTTATCCTCTAGATCCAGTGATTTATAATATTTAATTAATATTTGTTATGCATTGGACAAATGACAAATCTTTGTCTTTTGATTATGATAAATTTGATAAGCTAAGGTTACGTTTTAACAAATCTTACTTTTCTGTCTAAAATTATTGATAACTAATATATTATATTTTTTTGTAGTATTTGGTCTGATCTGATAGGTGGCATGTGGCATACGGCGATAGGGGTTGTTTGTACAAATGTACTATAAGTATGTTGGGTAGATGTATGTTTAGAGGCTATATAAGTCTAGAATTATCCCACAATTGAAATGTGGTTGATTTTTACACAAATATAAAAAAAAAAAATTGTGTATTCGCTATTAATTATAAATTTTAGTGTAATGGTCAAGACCTTGTAGTTACTCAGAAATATTTAATTTTGAGATTTATGGCCCGACTAGCTGATAAATCAACAAGAAGCTAAGCACCTCAACATATAATAGCGTACTAACAATCTAATACAGAGTAATAAGTCCAAAAGAGAATGAAAAATATGGTTACTTGATTCAATTAAGAAAAAAGCAAGGGTCCGGACAAGGGGTTAGATTTCTAGATGCATTGACATCACATGTTAAGGGTGCAAAAGTCTAAGCTAGAGTCCTGGAAATGCACAAAGGAAGCACAACTTAATTAGATGCCACTCACATGGGCATCTCTACAAGTTAGCCCATTTTCATAGTGAATCAATTCGATCTAGACCATAGAGGAACAATAAGCAATGAACTCTGTCTATGTCTTCTACTCTCATAGATGATACTTGACCTTGTTTAAGTGCAACATGGATATCCAATCTGATTCTCATTGAAATTGGACTTCATTCTAGATATGCTAATGAATGCGGCCATCAAACATCAACAAGGCAATTCAAGTAAGATTATACAAACATCAAATAGCCTTAATTAGTCAATTTCACCCCCTTATGTAATTATCACGGAATTATCATATAGAAAGATCAAACTAACCTATGCCTTTAAAATAATTACTCCCACATTTCTACGAGGTGAAAATAAAAATAATCAAAATCAATACATGCATTGGAAGTGATAGCAAAGAGAGAGAAGTTGCACTTAATATCAAAAGTGGAGTGTTGATTTCAATCCAATGATGATTTCCATCATTACAAGGTCCAAATACAATGTGGAAATGAAATCTAGGTCTAATCTCAGCTAGAATTCTTTAGAGAAATGGCAGAGAGAAGAAGTTAGATGCGATCAGGAAATTAAAACTGCCAAAAATAATATAATTTGTCTGCTTATATAGAAATCATATATTATATTCTTCTTTTATTATAATAATTTTTTCTTTTCCTGGTCTTCTTAGCTAGTAGCTACTGTATTAAATTCTCCATGTTATCTTTTAATCTTTTTTGTTTTTTGCTAGTTTCTATCACCTGTATGTGGAAACTCTTAGGTACTTTCTATGCCCATTTTTTCAACCCAAAAAAAAGAAAAATAAATCATTTAATTAAAAAAATACGGTTGGTTGTTAGTGACGTACTACCCGTCAAATTTAAAAAACTAATAACAACAACATACTAAATTTAGTGCAATACTAAATTACATCCACTTGATAGCACATGAGAACAGAAAACATCCGATGATCACGTATAATTTAATAATTGGTCGGTCAAAACAGGTATAATAATAAAACCTAAAAGTTGTTAAATTCATCTATCATTCTAACTTGAACAAATTTTATGTTCTCTTTCTTTAAAATCAGGATGTGCATCAATTCGATCAGCTAATACACGAATTTTATTTTAAATATTTAAAAATTTCATTTAATATTTTTGGAACTAATATTTGAACTAAATAATAACTGGAATATGTTCAATTAAGGTGAAATTGTTTTGAGTTAAATTTAGGTATACCTAACTTTCTTAATTGATCTTAACTTTTTTTAGCCATTTTATTATTTGCGTGCTAATATTTTTGTATATACAATCAAAATAAAAATAACATAAAACATTAACAAATTAATTAAGAGAGTTTTGAAAATTAATTAATATAATATTATTATGAAATAACTTGTTTGCTCTGCTGTCATGCAGGGCCGCGCGCGGTCATTACTTCATATCCCTATTTTTCATTTTTTTTTAAATTTTTTCATTTCTCCATTGGAAAAAAAAAAAAAAAAAAAAAGAGGTTAGAAATGTTGTTACAAGGGATTGAAGTATTGACCTTTACTATTAATCCATGTCTCTCTATTTTTTTTTTTTTAAATTTGGAGAATTAGTTAAATGGGTTCTCAAAATTCTAGAAAAATGGAGAACAATTCTCTATTTTTCAATTTAGAAAAATGATTTTAATAAATAAATTTAGATTTTTCATTTTTCAAATTTTAATTTCTCCAATTTTCTTCTTCTTTTTTTATTACAAAAAAAAAAAAAAAAAAAAAAAAAAAAAAAAACCTCATTTCTCTCGTTACTAAACGTTGATTACGATTCAGTAATGCAACCGATTTCAATTCTCACCTCTTCCATGAGATTTATCATCCACAGAAAAATGGGCTTGTTTCTAAGCATTTGAGGGAAGTATCACATACACTACATTGGGCTATGAGGGAGAGGGAATTGTTTAGCATTTTGATCGAGATTATCAAAATTAATTATTAGGACAATAGGAGGAAGGGTGATGACAATAATGATGAGCTAATAAGCATATCAATGATCAACATTTTATAGCAAAATATTTTTAAAAAAAAAATAAATGTAGATTACTAGCTAGGTTGATGCTTTGTAGGTGAGATTATTGATCCCTATCTATATAATACATGGAGTGAAATTTCCTATGCTTTATTTCATAATAATTATATTAATCTACCTACTGGTGGCGATATTAATTTTTTGGGCAGAAAATAATTAAGAAATTAAAGTACAAAATAGATACTACATTGTAAAAATTCATGAGTATTTAAAAAAAATATTAATCCACCAACTTGAAGTACATAATGTTTGCCGAATGCTAAGGATGAAAGTGATATATAATATATATGTTATTATTAGTAAGTTGGCTTGTACTAGCTGCTTGAATCGGCCGGCTTTAATTTGGCCCAGCATGTCAATTCTATGCAATAATGTGTTAAATAAATTATATATCCATCTAACAACCAGTGTTTTGAACTTTAGTGTGATTTAAGTAAATCAAATTTTGTATAAACTTTTAGTCTTTAAAACTTTGGTAGTGTTCGATCTCAATTTTTAAAGACTCTTTAAAAATTTGTTAATATTCAATTAATACTTTTAAAAAGTTTTTAAAAATATATTGATATTCGATTCAGACTTTTATATTTAAAAACTTATTAACTCTTATAGATTATACCATAAAGATTTCTATAAAATTTTTCGTTCACGAATATAAATAGTTGAAATGTGACATTTTAACTTCAAACTTTTCTACTTTCTCTAAATGCATTTTTTTAACCAAACAAACTTTTTATCTATTTCAATCAACTTTTCATATGAAACTGTTTCGTGCAATCAGGTATCGATAATTTCCTAACCAACACTTCCGAAACCCTCCGGTCATCGCGTTTGAAAATAGAGAAAAGCCATAAAATTTGCACAAAGCTAAGGGCACCATTATCAGTAGTTTTTTTGTGGGTTATTGCAGAGAAAAGTGCCACATAGAGGAGAGAAGGGAGGAGAGAGGGGATGAGAGAGGGGAAGGGAGCTTCTGCAAGGTCTTGAGTTTTTTTCAGAAAATGGAGCCCACATATTATTAAATACAGCCGCACATCTTGCTTTTTTCAGGCGCGCTAGACATTTGCTTATTTCTTCTTTTTTTTTTTAAATCAATTTTTTTTATTTTATCTCCTCCCATTTTCTCTTTGCTAATCACACTTACAAAACTCCTCAATTACCGCGAAAAAACTCCATTTATAAGGATACTCTAACAATCGTCAATCCTATCACAGAAAACCGCAATGCTTCAAATCAATGGCAAGATTGATAGGTATTCACCAGCATTGAGCAGCGTGCATACATACGTACACACCATATTCGTATAGGATAGTGGAGAGAGGGATTGAAAAAGGAAAAATTTTTTATAAGAAAATTATAAATAATAATGTATTAATAGAAGTTATGTAAAGTTTGTAAGGATTTATTCAATTTAGAGTTTTAATAATTTAGTTAATACTTAATTTAGTCACCGATTATAGTGATTTTTCTCAATTTAGTCATAAATTATTTTTTATGTTTAATTAGGTCATCGACTTCAATGATTTTACCTAATTGAGTCATATGTTAAGTTAATATGGTATTTTCACCTCTACTAATATTCAATTTAGTCATCGACTATAATAATGTTACCCAAATTAGTCTTCGAGTATAGTGATTTTATCCAATTTAGTTCTTGATTATAGTGATTTTTCTCAATTTAGTCATTGATTATAACAGTCGAGGACTTAATTGGGTAAAATCATCAAAGTCGAGGACCTAATTAAGCACAAAAAGTCGTTCAGGACTAAATCGAGAAAAATCACTATATTCGATGACTAAATTGAGTATTAACTCTTTAATAACTTTTGTAGACTTTTTAATTAATATGAAAAAGTTAAAAGTTTATAAATGTTTGTGATTCGAATTTTTATGGCCTCGTACAAGTTTACGAAAGTTTAAAAGATTTTATGAAAATTTAAAAAGAGTATAGGAAAGTCATTTAAAATTCTTTAACTAAAATTATATATAAAAGTCTTGATTGAATATACCCAAGTTATACAACATAATATGTGCTAATAATACTTAATATCTATAGCACATATTAAGGGTGCGTTTGGTTCGCACCCTAAGTTATAACATGATTGTATTCCGTAACGCCGTTTTAATATACGCGATTTAATTTATATTAAGGGTGCGTTTGGTTCGCACATGGGATTCGGAATCGGAATGGGTACAAATACTTGGTAATGGTAATGGGTTTTAGCAAAAGTATTTAGCATGTTTGGTAGTTTGGTGGAATGCGAATAATTATTAATAGTTGGGGAAAAAAGGAGGAAGGGTGATGAAACCCTTATTTTATAAGAGTATGAGTTTTCTCATTAATGAGGTATTCCAAACCCATAATAGCATTCACAAAACCTATCAACCAAACACAAGCAATCACTTTCATACACATTCCTTATACTTAAACCCACCAACCAAACACACCCCTAAGTGAGCTATAGTTTAGTACTAACAACACGTACTACTTTATTGTCACAAGCAGTATTTTTGAAACAAGCAGTATTTGAATTCTATGTGCTAGATATTCTGTTCAGATACTAGGTTTCATCTTCACAACACGTTCATGTGTTTAATTATGAATTAATTTAAGATAGAACCTCTTTTGAGAAGTCATACAAGTTTGCATTTTAAATTTTAAGCATCTATTCTAACAAACATTGTTTTGAACTCTAGCTAGCTAGTGTGATGAGGTAATAAGTAATATCTTGAGTCTTGACATGTGCTAAGATAATTTTTTATAAAATAAATTCTTGAAATATACCTCTTCAAAAATCCCTGGGAAATGCCTAGCTGTTACTCAGACAAATTTATTAGTGTCTAGTGGATCTCACCATTTATATCAAATTTGATCAGATTAGTCATTCATTGGACATCTTGTTTTCCTATATTTTTTGTCTATAAAATAATTAAATTAACATTACCAATACAAAAATAAAAGTTTGTTAATTTTAATGTTTTCTTAATATACTAAATAACATGTATTTGAATACAAAAAAAAATGTTACTTCCTTTGTCACATTTTTTCTTGTCATATTTACTATTTATTGGTTAAACTAACATTTTCTTCTTTTCTTATTTTTTTTAAATATTTTTAAATTTGATTTTTTTTTGTGTTTAATAGTAATTTTATTGTAGTTTCTAAATATATAAAATTTATATATTAATAATATACTTAATATTATGAAAAATTGAATTAAAAATAACATCAGCTAAATCTCGTTAATTGAACCAACCACATAAAATGGGATGAGAGAATAATTGTTAAAAGTTATAGATGAAAATAAAATAAAATTTTGAAAGTTTACTTCTTTTTTTGTTTTAATCAACATAAACTAAATTCTTTTTACATATCAATTCATTTTAATATTTATAGAACTTTTTTTTAAATACTAATAATCTTTTTTATACCTCCAATTTTATAATGCTCTTTAATTAAATTTCGCTACAAAAATAACAAGCTAGATGAATTCTTGGTAAGTCGTAAAAAGTGGCCTTACATGGGCGAACATTGTATAAATTTATAAACTTCATATACTAAATGTACATATATAATGTACATTCAGTATACAAATAATGTACATTCCTTGAATACAATATAAATTTTTAATATATTAAAAATACATTATTTTTATACTGAATATACATAATTTGATAGTATAATCCACACAATAATGATTGGTCAATTCTATGCAATAATATATGCATCTAACAATCCGTGTTTAGAACTCTAGTTGAGTTGTTACTTTCAAGCTGAATTTAAACTCAAAGAATAGAGGAGCCAAACCAAGTTGAATTGTTTTAATAACTTAACTTGTGAGTTTAAGCATATTTTTCTATTTTTAATATATATTTCGTATTTTTATAACATTAATAATTAATGTATCATATTAATTATATTCATATATTTTTAAAAATAGTTTTAATTAAAATATAAAACCAATCTTATCTTTTTTTCAGGCATCTACGAAACCCTATTGTGCACTCTCAAGAAGATATTTATGAAGGTATTTTCTTTAATAAGAGGAGTAGTATTAAACATTTTTACTTTATAGTGCATTTCACCGGTCCCGACGACCCACCCCCTTGTTCACATCGCCTTATCACTTGCTTCCTCACCTTCTACTAGCTATGATGACTACAACTTGGGTGCGACCCTTAACCTCTGATCTTCCACCGACTCTTTCTTCTCTTTTTTTTCTTTTTGAATAAGTCCACCGACTCTTTCAAATCACCCGTATTAGATGAATATCGTATTCTGTTTTAATAATACGCAATTTATTTTATATTAAGTGAGCTCGCTATATATAGTTTAGTACTAACAACACGTACTACTTTATTTTTTTATTTTTTATTTTTTTTTTGAAAAGCACGTACTACTTTATTGTCACAACACCAATAAAATAATTTTATTTTAAAAATCCTGCCAGCAATACCATTTAATTTCGTGATGAAGCTCTAACAAACATTTTATCTGACGGCGCGTGCATGTTAGTTCCACAAATTTGGTTGGATATTCTGTTCCGATACTAGGTTTCATCTTCACAACACGTTCATGTGTTTAATTTAAGATAGAACCTCTTTTGAGAGGTCATACAACTTTGCATTTAAAATTTTAAATATATATTCTAGCAACCATTGTTTATTTGTTTTGAACTCTAGCTAGCTAGCTAGCTAGTATGATGACTGATGAGGTAATAATAAGTAATATCTTGAATTCTTGACATACATGTGCTAAGATAATTTTTTATAAAATAAATTCTTGAAATATACCTCTTCAAAAATATCCACCAATATAATTTAAGAAAATATATTGCAATGAACAATCAATAAAAGAATTAATAAATATATAAAGTCAAATAAAGAAACAAATATATATATATATATATATATATATATATATATATATATATATATATATATATAGGGTTCAGGAGCGGGGAAGATTTTCAGTGCGGTTGTGAGATTATGCACCTTAAGCATTAAAATGACACATTTAAGTACACAAATCACACACCTTAAGCACACAAACAAGCACCTTAAAAACATAAACCACGGCCACTTAAAGCTTTAGGCCGACGCACCTTAAGTACACACCTTAAGAATACAAGCTACTCACCTAAGGTTTTGAAATGACGCACCTTAAGTTTCAACAATTCACGTACCTTAAGCATACAAATCACGTACGCACCTTAAGAAGGAAAATCATACGCCTTAAACTTTAGGTTCACTCACTTTAAGTTTCAACATTGACGCACCTTAAGCATATATACAAATCATCCACCTTAAGAGAAGAAAAATCACGCACCTTAAGAAAGAAAATTACGCACCTAAAGCAACCGCATAATCACACCGAAGAAGGTCAACCTCATGGAAACTTATATATAATTCAAATATATTAACTATTGTCCCTGGAACATGCCTAGCTAAATTCAAATAAAGGACGAAATATGTTTAATGTTTTTTTAATATACTAAATATTATGTATTTGGATACAAAAAAATGTTACTTCCTCTATCACATTTTCCTTGTCATGTTTACTATTTATTTACCAAACTAATTTTTTCTTCTTTTCTTTAATATTTTTAAATTTGATTTTTCGTGTTTAATAATAATTTTAATGTAGTTTCTGAATACATAAATTTTATACACTAATAATAAACTTAATATTAAGAAAAATTGACTTAAAAATAATATCAGTCAAGTCTAGTTAATGGAACCAACCACATAAAATGGGATGTGAGAGTAATTGTTAAAAGTTATAGATAAAAATAAAATAAAATTTCAAAAGTTTACTTATTATTAATTTTTTTTCAACATAAATTAAATTCTTTTTAAATATCAATTTATTTTGATTTTTATAGAACTTTTTTTTAAAATACAAATAATTTTTTATACCTCCAATTTTATATGCTCTTTAATTAAATTTCGCTACAAAAATAACAAGCTAGATGAATACTTAGCTTGGTAAGTGTTAAAAAGTGGCCTTACATGGGAGAACATCGTATAAACTTATAAACATCATATTAGTCCCAATCCTTGAAGGGATTCCTGGTCCCAGGCTAGCCTAAGAGTTTCTTGATGAAGCAGGCCGGCACAACTCCTAATCCATATATGTTATACAATCTAGTATCCTCAAGACCATATTATTATCATCAGTGCTATATACTTTATGGCAATTTATATCATGGACCATGGTTCAATATATAGAATTTAACTTCATAAAGTATATAATTCATGTTCATAAGGTACAGAATTATATAGCTGAGGACATATAAACACTTAACATAATACATAGAATTCATGTTCATAATGCACAAAATTTATATTCAGAATTGATTTTTTTATTTAATGCCATCACTATGAAACTCATCCAACTTCGTTAGGAATTATGTTGCATGCGCTTACAAATTAAACTCTTACTCATGAAAAAGTATGACCTACAATTCCATTTTAATGGTTGATATATAAGAAGATGAAAAAATGTTATTTTTCTTTATGAGTTATAACTATTAGGTTTCATAATTGACTGGTCATACATATGTTTAATTAAATATTAAAATAATTAATTAGATATTGTCATGTTATTCGAGAAAGATCTAGTGGTTAAATTTGGGGCTCATGATTGCACATTAATTAGAAAACCATATTGAAATTAAACGTGCATTCCAATAGTTTTCTTTCTTTAAAAGAAAATATTGATAAAAATGATTGCATGAATGCCGACTTGCCGTGTAAATGACCGAATTAATAATGGTTTAATATAAGATCAGATTAAAATTACTTTCCTAATTTTCCTTGCTATATAATCTAACCTAGATTTTGCAATCAGTAATTACTTTTAAAAAGGCAAGGCTAGCTAGTAACCTAGGGCGGCCAAGGTGATATGTGGCTGTAATAGGTCACGCTGGGGATATTTTATTCCAATGACGTAGGGGACCAATTATTTCATTTGCCCATGTTTCTGTCGTGTTTACTTAGTACGTGGTGGAGATTGAAGATTAACTTTAAATTTTATGTTCCACATCAATACTATTAATAAAAAAAAAATTCTCAATTTTTAACTCCTGTCCAAAACACTCATATATTATTAAGGTTGGTATAATATTATAAAATATAATAATACAATTCCTAATAAAATATATCATTCCCTACCTTCCTATTCGTAATACAATTCTAGATTAAAATTACTAATCTTAACAATACAGTACATATATTTCCCTACAATGCAATCTATATCTATATCTATACTATTAATGAAAACAAAATCATCAATTTTAACTTCCCGTCCAAAACACTCTTATACTATTAAGTTTTGCGTAATTTATAAAATATGATAATACAATTCCTAATCTATATCTAAACGACATTCGTGCCTGCAATTTCTCATTCACCCATTATCCGTTTTGAGCGTACATTATATCAATCGTTTCGTCTAACTACGAAGAACTCAAATCCACTTTGACCCAACCCAAGTCGAAAGTGGACCCTACATATATTTGTACCAAAATATAGCCACTAAAGTGACATTTTATGTTATTTTTTCCAACAGTTATTTGTCCAGAGAATATCAACGCTCTACAGTCAACCAACAATCACTCAACTGATTATCTCATTACTCCTAGGTGAATTTTTCTCTAATATAGTTATACTTACTGAATATCAAAATACGGAGTATAAGTGTATTTCAAGATCTTGCAATAACTAACCGACAAGTAATTAAATTAATGATATATAATGCAATGCAAATTATCTACATATTGCATTTATACACTTATTTTAGAACACTAAATTTTTGTGATATTTGTTGCATGCAAGGAAGACTTATTCTATATTTTATTTGTCGATTATATATGTTATAAATCATAATATCATAAGAAACAGATACTTATGAAATATGAAGCATGAGTAGTCTGTCAATCAACGGTTATGGACATCGCATTTTAACAGTTTGTATGAGCATAATTCCAAAAAGCCATACACTCCATTTGGTAGTCTGAAATGAAGTTTGGATTAATAGTTTAAATATATAATTCATACATTCTGATATATTTTTGTTTATTGCCTAATGCCAGTATGATTATTTGAATTTTGAGAGCATAGAAACAATCTCGAAACATGCATATATGCTTGAATGGTCTTATCTCAAAGTTACTATCCACTATCACACAATGCTTTATGTTGTATGTTAAACTCAAGGTTACTAACTTCTCACAATAGTCAGAGACTTGCTTTATATGTATGAAATATTGACAAAAAAAAAAATAGACTTTAGATGTGAGTTTTACTTCTATATACTTGGGAATCTGAAACATTTTGAAATTTAATGATTGGTAAAATCAATATGTTTTACAGTTTGATTATCAGAACTAATTGTATAGAAAAAATTACATAATATATACATGTAGATTATAAAATTTAGTGTCAATATTGTTATGGCTCAATGCTTTGATTATATTAAAAATGATTTTTTAAAATTTCAAGCTCAAGATATAGCACACTTGATGAGTCGCAGCTGGAAGGTCAGTGATCCGCTCGCCGACTTTAGATGTTGTTGATCAAATTAATCAGTACATGTGCGACATGAATATCGCAAAAAGACGAACATATTTAAGTTGTAACTCATATAGCAAATTTAATTAATCCTTAACAGTACGTTGATTAGTATACGAAATAAATTGAGAATAGAATATCATTCTCGAGAATAAATATATATCATTTCAAAATTTTCATGTTTGGTAAGTCATTTTATTCATAAGAATAATAAATTATGATGAATTATACTACACACAATTATTTTACCACTTAAAAACAACAACTTGTGTCAAAATACCTTGTGCTCTAGTGGCACCTAATTGCATTCTCACATAGGAGGGGAGGTGGGTTTGACTCTCAGTCATCATATGATATGAGAATATGAGTGAATCAGATGACTGATATTGGAGCTTAGCGGAGATAACCATTTCAGATCCCTGTCTTATCTTAGAATTGGATGGAAAATGAAAACAAGCTAGTGTGAGCTATGACTTTATGCAAATAAGGACAAATATTTAAATATGTATTATTAAGGTCGATATTAATTATTTGCTATATATGATGCATACACCCACTGCACCTTTATTGATAAATACATAACGACGATAAATCGATCACTTGGATCTAAGGCATGCATTTGCATATATGCATGCAAAGAGAACAATAGTAGCTGCGCTACTACTTATTATGAGTGCAAGCTAGGATGAGTAGATATGGTGAGGCAACCTTGGCTTTGCAAGAGCATTGAGAGGGTTGGCAAGAAGGATACTATCTTTTGCCTCCTTCAGGTCTACTCTTCCACCATGGGGCACACTCCATTCAAACCCTTGAAGAAGTCTACCCAGCAACATCCCGCTAACCAAAGACCCTAGTTGAACACCTGGACATCCACGCCTTCCAGCACTAAAAGATAAAATCTTCACCTCTGGATCAGCCAGACTCACTTCTGAACCATCATTTTTCAAGTGCCGTTCTGGGTTGAACTTGAGAGGTTCCTCCCAAATCCTAGGGTTCCGCCCTAGCCCGTGCCGACTTATCATCACATGACTACCTTTGGGGATGAAATAGTTGGACAGGGTTGTGTCGGAAGAACACAGGTGCGGAGGAACAAAAGCCGATAATGGATGAATCCGAAATGCCTCCTTTAAACATGCATTAAGGTAGTTTAGTCCAGGAAGATCTGATTCTTGTACTAGTCTTTCTTTTCCCACGACGTTATCAAGTTCTTCGGTGGCTCTTCTGAGAATCTCTGGTTGGTTTAACATTTCTGCTAAAACCCATTCTACCACATTTGATGGATTGTCCACAATTGTTATCATTAGTTCCTGGAATATGCATGAATAAAAAGATTAGATGTATGGTCTAAAAAACTCATGAATATCAAAAGCTGAAATGTATAATAATACTTACAAGAATTTGTGCCTTAATCTCTTCAGATGTTAATAATGGTTTAGCATGGACATTCTTGAGCTTGATAAGAACATCAAGAATATCTTGTTGCTCAGTTTTGGCCCCATCATTCCACATCTTAATCCTTTCATCAACTTCAGGATCTTGGTACTTCCTAACACCCTCCACAGCTTTCTGGATGGCTTTCCTATGACCTTCCAAATCAAACATCCTTAGCCAAGGAAAGTAATCCGAGATCCCAAAGGAATACAAAAGATCAAGAACTCCAAAGGTGGCATCAATGTGCTCTTCGTCCTCCACGCCAGGCCCTCCATCTTCCGTCCCCGCCTTGAAATACCTCTTGCTGAACACCATCTGCTTCATCACGTTCCCACAAAAGTGTTTCCCCATCGCCCTCACATCTACTACTACTCCTGCGTCGGCGTTTCTCATACATTGGTTGTAGATGTAATGTACGAGGTGGTCGGCTTCGGTGGCCCGCTTGTGAGATAGCCAGTTAAGCGCATTGGGGGAGACCACATGGGACGAAAGAACTCTCCTCATTTTCTTCCACTGCTCACCCATGGGAGCAACCACGGATATCAAGTAGTTACTACTCATTAGCTCCGCCGACATGCAGGTCGGCCTTGATGCAAACACCGAGTCTTGTTTCTTGAGTACCTCGCGTGCCACCTCGGGGGAGGTTACTGCAATCACATTGGTCCCCCAAAGGTTGAAGCAAGCGATTTCGGTGTTCATCTCTTCCATCAGATTAAGCATCCACCGGAAAACCGGTTTGTTTCTAAGCAACTGAGGGAAGCATCCCACTATAGGCCAGGTCATTGGGCCCGGAGGGAGTGGGAGCTGCTTATTAGCTTTCTGTTTACAAAGTATCCATTTGCATGAAAGAAGAAGAAGCACAGAGATGATCAAAATCATCAGAGGAAGAGTTGTTGAACTGAAGATGATGGCAAGCATGTTCGTACGTAAATCTTTACTACTTCTCGGAATATATGTAATAGCTAGCTAGCTAGAGGTTGATGTTTTGAACTAATTATATGTTCTCCTTTTATAGATAACCAATTTGTGGAGGAAGTTAAATTTTCTAATTTTTTTAATGACAAGTTGGTATATTTAATTTGTCATAATCGATCGGATAGATATTAGCTAGATATATATGATCATATCACATGGTCGTCTTGCTTGGCCAAATTAAAGAAATTATAGGGTTGCCTCACTATAAACTAACCCAAAGACTAAATGCCAAAATAAGTAAAATGTGATTAACTGGCCGATATGATGTAACTGTATTGGTTTCAATATAATTCTTAGAACTTTGGTGTACAACTTATCCGAATGATGTTGACTAGTCAAGGGTAATTATAAAATTTAATATTAGATACAAGTAACTGGGGTATACTCCACAAACGATTGAACCCTTAGACATTTACTTAAGAATGGATGAGTCTCATCCCCTCAACTACATTCCCATGTTCCATTAATAACATTATTATTAATTTACATCATAGCCGAGTTTCAAGGATGGAGGCACAATGGGGGTAGTGGGGGCAACTACCCTCCTCCCCCCACCTCCATCACCTTTATATATATATTGTATGTATAGGCTCTTATATATTCAGAGGGTGCGTATAAATATTAAATGTATAAAAATTTAACCAAAGCATGAATTAGCTTAGATGGTTAGGTCTTTATTTGTGTGTGAATGGTTATATATGGGTTTGAAACTTAGGTCATTAATTTTTATTAATTTCTAATTATAATTGGATTGGATTCTTTATATGTAACATTGTGTTTTCTTTTAAATATTAATATTGTTGACTAGGGATAAATAAAAATAAAAATAATAATTGTGATTTATGAGATTAACTTCTAATTCTAATTAGATTCTTTATATGTAACATTGGGGTTTTCTTTTAAATATTAATATAATTGACTACGAATAAAAAAAATAAAAAATACATTAAAACGCAATAAAAATTATTCTAATTCTAATTGAATTCTTTATATGTAACGTTGCGGCTCTCTTTTATATTGAGATGAAGGATTTATAATGTAATTTCTATTTGAGCTATGTTTTTGTTTTGAATAATTTTTATTGAGTTTTAATGTATTTTTTTTATTTTTTCTTATCCCTTGTCAACAATACTTATATGGCTTGAGATTTTATTTTTATTTTACCTCCACTGAAGAAGATTTATGGCTCCATCGCTGGCCGAGTACAATTGGCATTTCTAACCACTAATCAAAGAAATATATAGTTTACAAGAATATTGAGTCACGGACTTGCATTTTGTTACACAATAGCCCAATTTTTACCATTAGAATTATTATTGTTTTACTATTTCATGCGCCATGCAAATGCACCGTGCATTTTCATGGTACACACGTTATTGCCAAACTAGCAGCACTCACTATATTATATTAGTAGTTTTTTATGCGCATTGTGCGAATGAGATAATGCCTAATATCTATTTTTAAATAAGTATTAAAAATATATTTTTTAAAATAAGTACTTCAAAGTATATTAATACTTATATAGGAGATGTTCATCCAATAGTTTGCCACTTTGTACATAAACATTTTTAAACAGTGGCTACATTCTATATACCAATTATTTTTATTGTCAAGATCGATGCTGATTTTGTCTTCAATCCAAGCATGTTGATTGCAAAAAATGAAATGAATTACAAATTTATATTAGTTCTTATATATTTAAAGAATGCATAATAAGTATTTTACATACAAGATTAATGAATGCTGCAACGGTAACTATTTTTGAAATTTTTTCATTTTTTGAATTTGAAAGATTGGTTCCATCAATGTTGGAGTCTCAACATCTTTTCAATGCATCAAGTGTGTCACAATGTTCTATTGGACTACATAAACATTTTTAATAATGAGTTTTAAATCAATTTATTGGGTTATTTGAATGTCTTCTTTGTCAACAAATCCTCCCTAATTAGTTAATATGATTGGCTTCAAACTGATTTTAAAAAAAAATTCCATGTTATTAACATAATGGTTGGTAAATAAATATATAACATTATTTTTTAGTATAACTTTGATATTTAATTAATTACAAGATAGTGTAAAAAGAAAGCAATGAACAATGTATGGTATTGAATATAATTAATTAATAAATTTGAAGGTAAGGAATCTTTGCATTGTAGAAAATATAGACAATGTAACTAATGAAATTATATCTCTTTTAAACTTTTTGATTTTATATATATATATTATTGTAACTACTATTTTATTTTATTTAATAAGAGTAATAGAGTGTGATACTTACTTTTGAATAATATTCTATAACATATCCGTAGTATATGTTCAACAATTATGTTAATTTTGATTGAGATGAGGTTCGAACCTAAGACCTTACTTATAGAAATTAATGGGTAAGTTAAAAGTTAACGGAATATTGAAAAAGTGAATATTTGACGGATAATCATATAACTAATTTAATAATTTGACCGTCATTTTTTCTACTCAGCCTAACTTTCTTTAGCTCTCATTAGTATAGTAGATATGTATTACATCTCATTCATTCATTCATTCATTCATTCTACCTTAAGTCAATGAACTTATCTCATCAAGCTACCATATTTTCCATGTGAATTATATTTTATTCCATTGTATATATCATCAACTCATTACACTTAAACCGATTAAACCCACTTTATCCCAAGACATAAATATTTAGGTTTTGTCCACCAATAAACCTTTCAAAAATAAAAGCAATCTATGTTTATTCAATTACAAAATTTTAAATATATTTTCATTATTTTTCATTTTGAGAGTACAATATGTATTGTATTCATAATAAAACAAGGTTTCTAAAATTCAGTTTTGATTGTTTATTAGTAATGCTTATATGTCACATTATTCTTAAATAATCAAAATTGATATTAATTTTACTTCAAGATTTTTATAGTGGTTGACAAGTATTTTATTAAATAATGGTAAAACACTAATATTTTATCATTTACATTACATATTTAAGAGTCGTTCTCTATTGCTTATTTACACCATAAGCATTGGTTGTACTTAGGTCGTCATTATACCGTGGACCATGGTCCACAATGTATTCTGAACCATGGGTACTGTAGTTGTGTTACGTTGAATTGATAGTCTGATACAGTAGTTGTGTTGAACTAATATTGTAATTGTGTTGAAAGGGAACTGCAGTTGCACGGAAAAGAGGCTGTTTCATCCATCTGGAACTGCAGTTGTGTTGAACTGATACTGCAATTGTGTTGAACAGATGAACGACCTCTGTCAACTGCATTTCCCTTTCAACACAACTGCAGTATCAGCCATGACAATGGTCCACAGTGTAATTTGCGTGTACTTGGAATTAGATTTTAAAAAAATATTATTTATTTAACACTCGATTTTAAATTTTAAAAAAAAATCATTATCTATATGTATACTTGTGTACTATCACAAATCTAAAATTTGATATTTTATTTAAAATTAAATTGAACTTATATATGCCAAGACCTTGTGATCTAGTGGCACCAAGTTATACTCTGATCATATGGGAGGTTGTAGGTTTGAGCCTCAGTCGAGGCGATATTGACTCTGGATACATATGTATCAAAAAACATTGAACTTATATCATATCCTATCATAAAATAGTAGAATATTTTAGTATAGAAAATATAATATTAAATTTCATATCACCGATTATAACAATTTACAAAGTAATTAATATTTAAAAATTTCATTGAAATCAATTAATTAAAATAGAATTGAAAATATATTTCAAATAAGTTGACTATAAGACAATTAGAACATTCAAAATATAATTTTCATAGAAGATAAAAATATTATTTATTTAATCATAAAATGTTATTCATAAAATTTTTATTTAATTCTAAATGTATATGAGCATTGCTAGGAAATAACACTAATTTAATTTTTTACCTATAAAATTTCTTCTTTTTTTTTTTTACAAGGTGAGTCTAATAATAGGAAAAATTCTACTTTGCTTTAAAATAAAAAAAAAAAAATGGAAAACCATTTTTTGCATTGTTATTCTTTTGAAAAGCTGTTTTTCAAAAATAAAAAATAAATAATAAATAAAAAATTCAACTCAACAAAGGATTTGAAAAATATTCTTTTTCTTATTTTCAAAATTTTCTAAATACAAAAGTACACATAACTTCATTCTTTATCATCATTATCATTACTTACTAACTTCAATTTCACATATCTATCTATCCATACCATCTACCTACAAATCTAACATTTATGTACCCTTATCATGTCATCATTTTTATCTACTTGTATTTATATTACAAGCTTTATCCATACTATCTGCATCCACATATTATATTTTACTAGCATTTTGTACGTGCAATGCGCAAAAATTCATGTCCAATATTAAAACATTGACAAATATAAATAATTAAAAATTATAGTTCAAATTATATATATACATATATATATATATATATATATATATATATATATATATATATGCAAATAGTATATGTATTATACATACATATATGATTTATTACTCATAAAAATTTAATTAAAATATAATTAATAATTAAATTAATTATTATATAATAATTTTAATAAAATGGTTTTAAATTAAAAAAATCCATCATCTGCGTCCTCGCAGATAATATGGATGTACCAGGATTTCTACTGAATTGTAAGCACCTCTATTGGATAAGACAACTGGCATGGGGATTTAAGTTTGCTCCATACCCAAAACAAAGGATCAAACCCTTGACATTTGGTTAATGATAGATGAATCCCTTCTACTCAACTACACCCCACGGGTTCCATTAACATTATTATTATTTTACATCATAACCGAATACACTTAGGGTGCGTTTGGTTCGCACATGGGAATCGGAATCGGAATGGGTATCAAATACTTGGTAAGGGTAATGGGTTTTGGTGAAAGTATTTAGCATGTTTGGTAGTTTGGTGGAATGTGAATGATTATTAATAGTTGGGGAAGAAATGATGAAAGGAGATGAAACCCTTATTTAATAAGGTTATGGGTTTTGCCATTAATGGAGTATTCCAAACCCATAGTAGCATTCACAAAACCTATCATCCAAATACTAACAATCACTTTGATACCATACCTTATGCCTAAACCCTCCAACCAAACACACCCTTAGATATTTCTGGCCACTAATTAAAGAAATATTTCTGGCCACTAATTAAAGAAATATATAATTAAAACAATATTGAGTCACGGACTTGGATTTTGTTCCACAATAGCCCAATTTTTACCATTGGCATTACTATTATTTTACCATTTTATTCGCCATGCAAATCATGCATGCACGCGTTATTGCTAAACTAGCAGCACTCACTATATTATATTATATATATATTACATATCATTCATTCTTTCTACCTTATTAATTCAATGAACTTATATCGCATCAAGCTACCATATTTTCCATGTGAATGATATTTTATTTCATCGTATATATCATCTAACTCATTATTACACTTCATCCGATCAAATCCACTGTACTTTTGTAAAATTCGACTTAGCTTACGCAGCTAGCTAGTTCTAGACACCCCTAAGGCGAAGCGAATTACTCCCTAGGTGTCTAACTCAGGCGAGTCGGCTGAGTTGCGACGAACTCGGCTGAGTTGCGGCAAACTCGGCAGAGTTAATTCGTCCAATTCGACTGAGTCGACTTGACTAATTTTTTTAATTTTATATATATATATATATATATATGACATGTGTACACCCACATACATGCACTGTTTTTTTTTTTTCTTTTAGTTAGCCGCGTAGGTGCCATTCTACCGCCGGACTAGCGCCTAGCACCTAGTGTCTACTGAAACCATGATATTTAAGCATCATCATCAAATCAAACATAAATTCACGCCGGAAAGGAATTTAATCAAACGTTAACCAATCAATTGGAATACTGAGTGCACCTATATCTCAACAAGAAAATCAACTTTATTTATTCTATAAATTATATAGTGATAAGTATTGAATAAATCGTATCTTTGAACTATTTAAAAAAAATATACAATTAAGACTACCAATTAGGACCATAAACTTGATAAGGATTACAATTAGGTCATTTTGACTTGTAATTACGGGTAATATTGGTGTTTTAAAAGCGGGTCAAATGGCAGGTGTCGCCAAAGCCCGTCATTTGGCGGGATGTGCTAAAAAGCCCGTCAATTTGACATACCCAACAAGGGCTAGCCAAGCCTGCTTAAGACCAAGTATGATTCAAGCCCAACAAGAATAACCCGAAAGCCCAACACACGCTATAGGAACCCGGGTGGCGGTACTCGACAATGGGCACCTTGGTCCCTTGACCTGGGTATTGGGGCCTGGCCTCCGTGGCCGGTCCCGCGCAATATTCGGACCCCCCAAAGTCTAGTGCCAAGAAGTCCGTCTCCAGGGCCAAGAAGTCCGTCTCCGAGGCCAAGAGTCCACCTTCGGGTCGACATGTATGTCTTCAACCCACCTCGTGTCCTATTCGCGCGGATCTTGACCAAGTCTTTTGGCTACCTAGAGTTTAGCTAAAATTAGTTGTAAATAATCCCTTGTATAAATAGACATTGTCTAATTATTATAGGGGAGGTCTTTCTTACATTCTACTTGTAATATTCAAGCTCTAATCAGTTAAACACAACAGACGGAGCTTTAATAACCAACATATATACCTAGTGTTGTTTGGTAACCTCTAGAGATTCGCTATAGTAGTAGCATATGAATATAGACGGCATACTAATGCTAAAACGCAAATGTAAAGTATTCAACTCTACCACATACTAGGTGTATTGTGGAATAACCACGATATGTAGAGTGTCAAATTAAATTTGAATTCAAAATAATAATATATTAAATTGAATGTTCCCAAAACATTATAAATCAAAAATTTCCTTTCACATGTTCTTTAGAAAAATATTCATATGAAAAGAAAGACTACTCTGCTTGACACATAGCATATCTAATGTTTAACAAGATTAGTAAAATCTAACTTATCATAATCAGACCAAAGTGACCCAAATGCTCATGCCATAATTTAAACGAGTTTAGGTCTTTAAAAGTTTAAAAGAATTGCAACTTTTGGAGTACTCATAAGTATATGTGTTCAAATAGAGAGATATGTTCAAATAAAGAATGCACACATAGTAAATAAATGAAATTATAAGAATACTCAACAATATTAGGTAGATTAAATGTCAAAGAGAAGTATAAATGGTGATAGCATTCACGATTTCTAAAATCAATTTTCACAATTTGTCTTTCAACAATATTAAGCTTTCAAGCACATCATTTTGGAGAGAAGTATAGCACTAGAAGTTGCAAACTTCATTCATGAGTCATAGTCATTAATCATTAATCACTCAAAGATCTCATTTGAGGTCTTCAGACCTTATTAGAAAAATAGCCCAATGGCCAACACATTGTTAAATAAGAAAGGTTTAGAACTCGATTCAAAGAGTATAATATTTTCATAAAAACTAAAGTTTTGATATCATATAAAGATCAATTAACGTAAAATCCTTAGTATAATTTTGCCATGTACTACTACTAGAGTATAATGTGACCCATAGACAACAATGAGAGTTACACTATCTAAAATAATTTTGGTTAACTAGAGTATAATGTGACCCATAGACAACAATGAGAGCTACACTATCTAAAATAATTTTGGTTATGTACTTCCACTAGAGTACAATAAATTCATGTACCACCTGAAAGGTAACATTCGAGAAGTAAAATTACGAGAAGTAAAATTTTGAGAAGTAAAAAATAAATAATTAACTTTCCAAATAACCAAAAATTAACTGCTCGGATAATACACTCTATACATTAAGGAATTAAGGAATCATAATAATTTATTTAATTATTATAAACTCATAACGATCCTTCAAGGATTGATTTAGGGTCTATAAATCTTTTCGATCAAATATTCATAATTTATGCTTAGGCCAAGGGGTAACAAAATAAAAATTAGTGCTCTTAGTTTACCTTCTTGACAAAATTATATTAAAATATGCACTACTATTATTTGTTAAAATACTAAGATTTGAGATGTTCAAAACTATTGCCATAGAATTTCTATTATAAAACTAGCACTATAAATTATTCTAGTGCTATATATTATAACTAGTGCTATGAATTCGCCTTCTAGGCAATTAAATGTTTATAATTTAGGCTATCGTCTCACTTTTATATATATATATATATATATATATATATATATATCAATATTTACCATCAAACGCAGACCAACAAGTACTCTTTTACAATGAATCACATGTCATCATAAATATAAAAGAGCAATTTCTAACACAAAAATAATAATTGCATAACAGTTAATGCAGTCCTCGCCATAGGTGAAGGGAGTGGTCATATCAAGGAAAGTTTATCAATTATGCTCTCAAATTTAATCATCAATTAGATGCAAAGACATATGACATATCCCCCTCTTAAACAGTAGTCATAGTAAAGATTATCCATAAAGAGATAATCATGCATCTAAAATCATCTCACAGATCTCTATCCGTGAAATGGGTCAAGTCTTTGATAAATAGTCTAACACTGATTTTTGCTTGTGATAAAAACAACTTTCATAAAGATACCCGCCTAGTTACACAAAATAATCATTTATCACATAAATATATGCATATAGCAAAACAGTAAAGAATACTTAACTCTTTGATATGATTACTTTACCTTATATTTACAAAATTGATACTTTTAAAAAGTATTGTAGCTAAGCTAAGGAATTGGTAAAGTATTTTCACTTATCAAATAATTGTTATTTAAAATTATAATAGGGGCAAGCAGTCCCTTACCTGTTTCTTTTATTTTGTATGTTAAAAAGGTTAGCCTTGCATCTAATTAAGTAAGCATTAGGTGTGACGGTAGCATCCCTATTCAATTAAGTATGTAAAGCTTTTGCAATATTGTTCGTAAATTTTTAAGTTGAAAAAAAAATTAAATTCAGTCTAAAGTGGTATTGTGTTTGGTGAAAATGAGAAAAAAAATATGTCATTTTTGGTGCCACTTGACCACAAGGTCTTTGGCTATAGCCTTTTTTTTTAATTACAAAAGTTTAAGTTTTTTTCCTAATTTCTTTAATTTGGTTTGGTTAAGATGAATGGAGTCAAATAATAAAAAATCTAAGCTCATACTAGTATATATCCCCCCTAAAAAATCAAGTTTTTTATTTTATTTTTAAATTTCTTTAATTTTGAGATTTCCGTCCTGGTTTAGATCAACACCCTTAAATGAAAGGAATTTTTTTTTTTTTTTTAAAAACGATAATATTTTTGTAAATTTTTTTTAACTTTGAGGCGCACATATATTATACTAAAAAGTGCATAAGTTTAATATTATAAGTGTAAATAGTAATATTGGTTTGAGATATTTGAACATATGTTACCGCGTTTTTCCTAAACTAATATTTAAAAATTCATAAGTATATATATACTATAATGTGTACAAATTTATATTTAAATGCTTATGCTTATGTTATAACATTTGAAAAATGTTTTTATTTTTGTAAAGTTGTTGATATGGACAAATCAACGACTCATATCTCACCATTTTTTTTTACATGGATGTCTCATTTCACCTAAGCTAGAGCGTGAGCGCGCACACACATTTTTATTATAATATGTTACCACTCAAAATGGAAGGTTACAAATTCGAATCACATCCAAATCAAGGATGTTGGCATAATCATGTTGAGCAGATACTATAGATAAGTGTTAAGTCCTCCTTTTTTTGTCTTAGATTTATGTGTCATTCCATTTTTAATCTTTGTTTTTTTTTTCAAAACATCCATGTTGATCCTAACATTATTGTGGCGTGACATTTTTTATCCTTTGTCAACAAATATGTTTAAATTACATTAAAATGACGTTATTAATCACTCAAAATCCTCCTTCTTCTTCTTGGCAATAAAGCTACAAATCTTGTGAATTTTTATGAAGTAGACTTATATGCACTAGACTAGCTTAAGGCCGGTTTGCCATGAAGTGGACTTGTAATTTTTTCAATTTCATTTTTTTTTTATAGATTTTGTAGTAGAAATATGTATTGATAACAATTTTATTACCATGAAGAAAAAAAGAGAATTTTGAGTGGTTAGTCAAAACATATGATAGGTCTTAGTCAAAACAGAGTTTTTGAAGAATGGATTGGTCTCAAAGAAAAATTCAAGCTTGAAGCCCTTTGGATTATCAATTTTGGACCACTTAAGTCTTTCAGATATTCAAGAGCTCCTTCATCACCCTCAGTAATCTAGCATCAATAAGAAGGCAAGAGAGAAAATAAAATGCAAATGATCAAACATGTTATAAAGAATGCAGAAAGTCAACACAGAGAGCATTATATTCATGCAACATCTAACCTCTTCAGTTAACACTTCATTATTCATCTTCATAGCAGTAAGCTAAGCCAGAAATGTGGAACTCCTTTCTCTGCGATTTTGTCGTCTTCTTGGTCCATATATAGACACTGCTTCAGCTTTCTCACCTCCAACTTCAACTATACCATTAACTATTTAATATCTATGCACGTATTATTTTTTCACTTCATTATGAATTTGAGACATAGGATTATAAGCCAATGGAACAGAAGATGTATGTATAATAATAATATGTAAAATAGCCTTACAAACCTTTGTATATAGTGGTTGATAAAGCTTCTGATACTTGGCTTCAAGTGTTGCTCTCTCTTCAAGAAACTTTGCCTCCAATTCATCATGTTGGGTCTGCACAATTGAGCACCAAAAAAGTACCAAGACGTAAGAGAATGTGAAAAATCATAACGGAAAGAAAGAAAAAAAAAAAAAACTGTGAGGATGTCAAGTAGTTAGTTGAGAGCAAGGATTGACAAAAAAAAAAAAACATAACAATAATAATATGTTTACTAAACAAGTTGCATAGAGAAATTACTTCTGATTTACTTATAAAAACAAATCATATAAAATAAACTGGTTCGTTCACTAAAATCTTTGCAAAAATTAAATCATCCTTTAATCACCAAAACTGTTCATTGAGAAACTCAATTTATTAGCAACAATTAAATTAAAATTGGATCAATACAGCACACATATACCAAATTTCAAATAATTATATTCCTCACTTGGCACTTTCCCTATTTATTGTGTCAATTCAATTAACCACATTTAATATATCCTCTTCAACAATTCAATCCTCTGCAATGACATTGGAATTTTCATAGTAGGATATCTTTCATTGATGCCCACATAGAATTGGAGTTTCATAGAACAACCAAGCATTTAAAAAAAAATATGAGATCAACACCAGTACAAGATTCACATAAGGATTAAATTTTAAAATATGTATTATTAAGATGGCCGATATTAATTATTCTGTATAGTATTTGCTATATATGATACATACAGCCACTGCACCTTTAATTTAATGATAAATACATAACGATAAATCACTTGGATATGATCTGATCTAATACATGCATTTGCATATATGCATGCAAATAAAATAATACTAGCAGCTACGACTTAAGAATGCAAGCTAGGATGAGTAGATATGGTGAGGCAACCTTGGCTTAGCAAGAGCATTGAGAGGGTTGGCAAGAAGGATACTATTTTTTGACTCCTTAAGGTCTACTCTTCCACCAGAGGGCACACTCCATTCAAACCCTTGAAGAAGCCTACCCAGCAACATCCCGCTAACCAAAGACCCTAGTTGAACACCTGGACATCCACGCCTTCCGGCACTAAAGGATAAAATCTTCACCTCTGGATCAGCCAGACTCACTTCTGACCCATCATTTTTCAAGTGCCGTTCTGGCTTGAACTTGAGAGGTTCCTCCCAAATCCTAGGGTTCCGCCCCAGCCCGTGCCGGCTTATCATCACATGACTACCTTTGGGGATGAAATAGTTAGACAGGATTGTGTCGGAAGAACATAGGTGCGGAGGAACAAAAGCTGATAATGGATGAATGCGAAATGCTTCCTTTAAACATGCGTTAAGGTATTTTAGCCGAGGAAGATCGGATTCTTGTACTAGTCTTTCTCTTCCCACAACGTTATCAAGTTCTTCGGTCGCTCTTCTGAGGATCTCTGGTTGGTTTAACATTTCTGCTACAACCCATTCCACCACATTTGATGGATTGTCCACAATTGTTATCATTAGTTCCTGGAATTTGAATAGAAGGAGAGATTAGATATATGGTCATAAAGTAAAAATAAAAAATCATGAATATCATCAAAAGCTAAGCTGAAATATATAATAATACTTACAAGAATTTGTGCCTTAATCTCTTCAGATGTTAGTAGCGGTTTACCACGGACATCCTTGAGGTTGATAAGAACATCAAGAATATCTTGTTTCTCATCATCATCATCAGTTTTGGTCCCATCCTTCCACATCTTAATCCTTTCATCAACTTCAGGATCTTGGTACTTCCTAACACCCTCCACAGCTTTCTGGATGGCTTTCCTATGACCTTCCAAATCAAACATCCTTAGCCAAGGAAAGTAATCCGAGATCCCAAAGGAATACAAAAGATCAAGAACTCCAAATGTGGCATCAATGTGCTCTTCGTCCTCCACGCCTGGCCCTCCATCTTCCGTCCCGGCCTTGAAATACCTCTTGCTGAACACCATCTGCTTCATCACGTTCCCACAAAAGTGATTCCCAGCCGCCCTCACATCTACTACTACTCCTCCACAACCACCTGAGGTGGCGGCGTTTCTAATACATTGATTGTAGATGTAACGTACGAGGTGGTCGGCTTCGGTGGCCCGCTTGTGAGATAGCCAGTTAAGCGCGTTGGGCGAGACCACATGGGACGAAAGAACTCTCCTCATTTTCTTCCATTGCTCACCCATGGGAGCAACCACGGATGTCAAGTAGTTACTACTGATTAGCTCCGCCGACATGCAGGTCGGCCTTGATGCAAACACCGAGTCTTGTTTCTTCAGTACCTCGCGTGCCACCTCGGGGGAGGTTACTGCAATCACATTGGTTCCCCCAAGTTTGAAGCAAGCGATTTCGGTGTTCATCTCTTCCATCATATTCAGCATCCACTTGAAAACCGGCTTGTTTCTGAGCAGCTGAGGGAAGCATCCCACTATAGGCCATGCCATTGGACCTGGAGGGAGCGGGAGCTGTTTATTAGCTTTCTGTATCCATTTGCGTGAAAAAAGAAGAAGCACAGAGATGATCAAAATCATCATCAGAAGAAGAATTGATGACATTTTGTATATATGTAAATCTTTAGTTCGTTCTCAGAATATATGTTTTGAACTTAGGACTTGATGTTTTGGACTAATTAAGCATATCTTCGCCTTTTATAGATATCACCATCCACTTTGTGTACAGGAAGTTAAATTTTCTAATGACAAGTTGCTATATATATTTAATATTTTGTTATAATCTAGCTAGATATGATCGCTATACGACTGATGTTTCATTTTAATTTATTATATTAATCCTAAAATATATCACATGCTCCTCTTAATTGCTTAATTGGCCAAAGAAGTTACTGGGTTGCCTCACTATAAGCCGCGTACCCAAAGACTATATGCCAAAATAAGTAATTAAGTAAAATGTGATGATGAATTGGCCGACGACTTAGCTAGTTATAATATTATTATGTTGAGTTAATTCCAATTTTTTGTCCTAACTTTATAGGTGATAGTAACTTTTAGTCTTTTTTTATCGGAACATTCATATTTGATCATAGTATTATTGTGGAATGATCATTATTTTATCCTCCATCAACAAAATCATTGCAATATTGTTAAATGCAAAGACATTTCGATCATTATATTTTTATACAAACTAAGTTTATCCTACTATATTTATATGTTTTTATTTTTTTCAAAAAAACGATCACTATGGTATATACGGACACTAAAGCCTAACTAGCAGTACTCACTATATTTTATTGTATGTATTACATTTCAATTCATTCATTCTACCTTATTAATTGATCTTATCGCATCAAATTAAACTACCATATTTTCCATGTGAATTATATTTCCTTAGCTTGTATATATCATCATCTCATTATACCTTAGCTATCCGACCAAATCTCATCAAATCAAACATATATAAAATTCATGTATTTCATCACTACACAGCAGCCCTTACTAAAATATTCGACCATTTCGATCAGTTCATCTTCCTGTAGTTTTTGCAGCATGAACTTCACACTAGAAAATATTTTGATCAGACGTTAACCACTTTTTTTTTTTTTGAAAACCAAAGGAACAAATGCATTAATCAAAAAGATGCGAAATACAACCAAGTGGGGAAGACACCCACGAACCAAGGACAAACATAATATGTTGTCCGTGTGTAAACACACGAGCCATATGATTCGCTGACCTTCTGACATGGCGAGCAAACATATTTCCAATGTCACTAGCAATTAAATGACATTGTTTAATAATTAAACCTACATACGAAAGGTCCAACGAAAAAAGAATTAAAACTAGCACAAAAGTTTAAACAGCCTTATTCCGAAATAAAATTGTTGTCTCTGATGGATATATTAGAAATGGAGCAAATCGAACCGGGAAGACGGAGCAAGGAGGACTCGAGCGGACCCAGGGTCTCGACGTTGAGCTCCGTGCTTAACCCGGACCGCCCTAGGGAAAGGCCTCGGCCATAGGGCCATGGCCATGAGGGCTCAGCTACGAGTCCCCGGCAATGGGGGCTAGACCATAGGGCCTCGACCATGAGGCCTCGGCCATGAGGCCTCGGCCATGGGAGCTCGGTTATGAGGGCTCAACTACGAGTCCCCGGCCGGCCATGGGAGCTAGGTCATAGGGCCTCGGCCATGGGAGCTCGGTCATAAGGGCTCAGCTACGAGGCTCGGGCTATAAGGCCTTGGCCATAGGGGCTCGGTCATGAGGGCTCGGCTGCGAGGCCCCGGCCATGGGGATTCGACCATAGGGCCTTGGTCATGGGAGCTCTGTCGGTCAAACCGCAGACCGTGTCTTGGGGCCGAGCGCGGTCAAAGCGGGGTTATAATCGCTCCACCGTGTTAGCTAGGGGGGCGGTTAGGGGGTTTAGCATGTGTAATTAAACGGCTTCCTTATTATTGTCTCATCAAGACATTCCTATCTTCTTTGGCCTAACTCACTCTTGTAATAGCCATTACATAATATCTTAATACAAATATTGTCCCGTGACACACATTCCTTGTCTTTTCTATCGCATTACTATCCATTAATTATTTCTTCTATTTATCGAGTTTATTAATTTGGAGCACCGAAGTGTTATTTCGATGCGGGATTTCAAGCTGCCACGAAGAAGTCGACAGTAGGGGCGGTGCTCATCTCGGCCGACGGTACATTCCTCGCGGCATTTAGTACGCCCTTGGCGGATTGTTTCTCACCACTCATGGCTGAATCTATGGCATGCACGGAGGTACTTTCTTGGCTACGAAGTCGGGGGATTACTTCCGTTGATCTCTACACCGACTGCTCCAGCTTACGTCGTTTGTTAATACACAGAATACCAATCTTTTTTCATATGTTGCTTTTTCTATTGATGCTGCTAGAACTATTATGTCTACTTTTACTTATTGCTCAGTTAGTTTGATTCCTAGAACTGCTAATCAAGCAGCCCATTCTTTAGCAGCCACGGCATATGCTCAGGCTAGATCGTTGTTTTGGGACTCTGTCCCGCCCAACTCTATTGCTTCCATGATTTAATACACTGTTTATTTATTGGTTGGTTTTCAAAAAAAAAATAAATTCGGAGCACCATTTAATTAAATCCATTAGCCTCCACCCTCATTAAGCCAAGTGAGAGCTTCCTTAACCGCCCGTGCCTATACAAAAAGAAAGGGTCTTGTCCACCGTTTAATCAACCACTTCGGGCAGCAACAAATCCACCACTACTATCCCTCACAACCGCTCCGTACCCAACACCATCGGAAAACAGTGCGACATCAACATTACATTTTAGAACATTAGTTGTCGGGGGATTCCATACCACAGAGCTGCCTCCTTGCGCCACCCATACATGATACACCACTTAATTATATTGGAATACTGCATTCATTCTACCTTATTAATTGATCTTATCGCATCAAATTACCATATTTTCCATGTGAATTACATTTCCTTAGCTTGTATATATCATCATCTCATTATACCTTAGCTATCCGACCAAATCTCATCAAATCAAACATAAAATTTATGTATTTCATCGCTACAGCAGCCCGGCCTTACTAAAATATATATATATTCGACCATTTCAATTCATCTTCTTGTAGTTTTTTGCAACATATATATATGAACTTCACACCGGAAAGGGTTTTGATCAGACGTTAACTACTTAATTATATTGTAATACTGCATTTACTCTATATTATAAATTACATACATGCATTTCAAGATCAAATGTACAGTTATTGTGCTCATATTATTAGTCAATAATTAAATATAAAAATGTCACTATACATGCATGACAAAAATGGAATTTTTTTTATGTAATGTCATTGTTTAGAGCATTCCAATTTGGTTATATATATTTAATTGATTCTACAAATTTTAAAACTAAATTTAATCAAATAATTAATAATTAAAAAAAAAAAGATGAAAACAATATTGGAACGTGCACTCCAATTGTTTTCTTTAAAAAATAATGTTGCATGAAGGCCGCGTAAATTGTCGAAATTATAATGGTTTAATATTAATCAGATTAAAGTCACGTTCGTAATTTTACTTATTTATATAATAGATTTTGCAATAAGTAACATCTAGGTAGGGCCTAGGTGGGTGTAATATTGGGGATATTTTATTCCAATGAAGAGGCCGGGGATCGGACCAACTAGTTCATTTAGTCATGTTTCTGTAGTACGTAGTGGAGATCGAAAATGAAGTTTAAATTTTATTATGTTTCACGGAGCTAATTAAGTTAAAAGGATGGTTCGTATATATTCTGATTGTTCCAATCTATGTTACAACCTGGCATCTCCTGCAATTGATATTAGGTCCTACACGCAAATTTCAGTGTGGAGGACGGTCCACAATGGATTGTGGTCTATGAATCAAAATGAGGTCGTTTTAATTAATGAAAGCAAACGGCTGAAACAGTTCCGTTTCGCGCACCGTTTACTTTCATTTTATATAATTGCAGTTCATTTTCAATACAACTGCAGTTCCATTTCATCACAACTACAGTTCAATATTTTCGATATAACTATAATTTCATTCGATATTATACACTCAAATATGTAAAACTGTTATTCAATTTTCTTTGAACACAACTACAGTTTCTTTTATAATACACTGCAATTCTCTTTCAACACAACTATAATATCATTTCGATATAACTACAGTTTCATTGGACAATATACACTCAAATATGTGAAACTGTTATTCAGTTTCATTTCATATACACTGCAGTTTCCTTTCAACATAACTACAGTTTCATTTTGATATAACTACAGTTTCATTTGATAGTATAAAAACAAATGTGAGGCAGTATCTTTTGAGATGAACTGTAATCTTCTTTAACGGAGCTCCGTTTCTTTACTTAATGAAACGGCGACATTTTGTGACAATGGTAACCGTACTTTCCAGTAGTATCGCTGCTGTCTTTTTTGCAGCTTTTGTTGTTGCCGGAACTATGTGGTATGGTTCTGCAACTACCCCGATCGAATTATTTGGGCCCACCCATTATCAATGGGATCAGGGGTACTTCCAGCAAGAGATATATCGAAGAGTTAGTGCTGGGCTAGCAGAAAATCAAAGTTTATCAGAAGCCTGGTCTAAAATTCCTGAAAAATTAGCTTTTTATGATTACATCGGCAATAATCTAGCAAAAGGAGGATTATTCAGGGCGGGCTCGATGGATAACGGGGATGGAATAGCAGTTGGATGGTTAGGACACCCTATCTTTAGAGATAAAGAAGGACGTGAACTTTTTGTACGCCGTATGCCTACTTTTTTTGAAACATTTCCGGTCGTTTTAGTAGACGGCGATGGAATTGTTAGAGCCGATGTTCCTTTTAGAAGGGCAGAATCGAAGTATAGTGTTGAACAAGTAGGTGTAACTGTTGCGTTTTATGGCGGTGAACTCAATGGCGTCAGTTATAGCGATCCTACTACTGTGAAAAAATATGCTAGACGCGCTCAATTGGGTGAAATTTTTGAATTAGATCGTGCTACTTTGAAATCCGATGGTGTTTTTCGCAGCAGTCCAAGGGGTTGGTTTACTTTTGGGCACGCTTCATTTGCTTTGCTCTTCTTCTTCGGACACATTTGGCATGGTGCTAGAACCCTGTTCAGAGATGTTTTTGCTGGTATTGACCCAGATTTAGATGCTCAAGTAGAATTTGGGGCATTCCAAAAACTTGGAGATCCAACTACAAGAAGACAAGCAGCCTGATAAAACATTACTTTGGTATCTTTATTCCGTTCTTTCTTTTACGTTTGGGATTTGGCACGGCGAGAAATCTTTATGCATGCGAATTGCCCTCGTTTTTACTTTTGTTCGTTCTTTATTTATCCTTTATCCGAGGTATCATTATATTTATACTGTGTGTAGGAACGTAACGGTTTCATTTAGTGATTGCTATATCTTTTTATACCTAAAACTTCTAATATTTTAGTTCATTCCTTAGCTACCCTGGCCTATTCTTAGACTAATAATTTGTACTGGGACTCTGTCCCTCCAGATTTCATCTCGATTAATATATAAACCTCCAATTGGTTTACTTTCAAAAAAAAAAATAAGTTAAAAGGATAATCAATAAATTGCAATCACAAGGTTCCAAGTTTAATTCTCCGTATGAATTGTTTAGTGATATTTTTGTTTGAGTTGGTCAGTTATGGGAATTTATACCAATTTAACTTCTTATTATTGTTTACCAACTAAGGATACCAGACATATATGGGTTAATAATACATACACACACACATAATATATATATGCAAATTCAAGCATGCTATGCATATTTATCAAATATTTTGTATGCAAATCTTTAGTTCTGTGAATATATGTTTTGAACTTAGGACTTGATGTTTTTAACTAATTAAGCATATGTTCTCCTTTTATAGATCACCATCCACTTTGTACAGGAAGTTAAATTTTCTAATCACAAATTGCTATATTTAATATTTTGTCATAATCTCATAGATATTAGCTAGATATGATCATATTAAGTAATAATAGCATGGCACTTCGAATTCGATATTCAATTTTTTTT
>NC_044924.1:7635053-7640053 GCF_003576645.1 Ipomoea triloba | reverse complement strand
CTCAGATAACCATTTCAGATCCCTGCCTCATCATAGAATTGGATGGAAAATGAAAACAAGCTAATGTGAGCTATGACTTTATACAAATAAGGATTAAATATTAAAATATGTATTATTAAGATGGATATTAATTACTCCGTATTTGCTATATATGATACATACAGCCACTGCACCTTCAATTTAATGATAAATACATAATGATAAATCACTTGGATCTGATCTAATACATGCATTTGCATATATGCACGCAAATAAAATAATACTAGCTAGCAGCTACGACTTATGATTTCAAGGATGAGTAGATATGATGAGGCAACCTTGGCTTTGCAACAGCACTGAGAGGGTTGGCAAGAAGGATACTATCTTTTGACTCCTTAAGGTCTACTCTTCCACCATGGGGCACACTCCATTCAAACCCTTGAAGAAGCCTACCCAGCAACATCCCGCTAACCAAAGACCCTAGTTGAACACCTGGGCACCCACGTCTTCCAGCACTAAACGATAAAATCTTCACCTCTGGATCAGCCAAACTCACTTCTGACCCATCATTTTTCAAGTGCCGTTCAGGCTTGAACTTGAGAGGTTCCTCCCAAATCCTAGGGTTCCGCCCTAGCCCGTGCCGACTTATCATCACATGACTACCTTTGGGGATGAAATAGTTGGACAGAGTTGTGTCAGAAGAACACAGGTGCGGAGGAACAAAAGATGATAATGGATGAATCCGAAATGCTTCCTTTAAACATGCATTAAGATAGTTTAGCCGAGGAAGATCGGATTCTTGTACTAGTCTTTCTCTTCCCACAATGTTATCAAGTTCTTCAATGGCTCTTCTGAGGATCTCTGGTTGGTTTAACATTTCTGCTACAACCCATTCCACCACATTTGATGGATTGTCCACAATTGTTATCATTAGTTCCTGGAATATGCATGAATTAAAGGAGAGATTAGATGTATGGTCATAATTAAAGAAAATAAAAAATCATGAATATATATATCAAAAGCTGACTTACAAGAATTTGTGCCTTAATCTCTTCAGATGTTAATAATGATTTACCATGAGCATCCTTGAGGTTGATAAGAACATCAAGAATATCTTGTTTCTCATCATCATCAGTTTTGGTCCCATCCTTCCACATCTTAATCCTTTCATCAACCTCAGGATCTTGGTACTTCCTAACACCCTCCACAGCTTTCTGGATGGCTTTCCTATGACCTTCCAAATCAAACATCCTAAGCCAAGGAAAGTAATCAGAGATCCCAAAGGAATACAAAAGATCAAGAACTCCAAAGGTAGCATCAATGTGCTCTTCGTCCTCCACGCCAGGCCCTCCATCTTCCGTCCCGGCCTTGAAATACCTCTTGCTGAACACCATCTGCTTCATCACGTTCCCACAAAAATGATTTCCCATCGCCCTCACATCTACTACTACTCCTCCAAAACCACCTGCGGTGCATTGATTGTAGATGTAACGTACGAGGTGGTCGGCTTCGGTGGCCCGCTTGTGAGATAGCCAGTTAAGCGCGTTGGGGGAGACCACATGGGACGAAAGAACTCTCCTCATTTTCTTCCACTGCTCACCCATGGGAGCAACCACGGATGTCAAGTAGTTACTACTGATTAGCTCCGCCGACATGCAGGTCGGCCTTGATGCAAAAACCGAGTCTTGTTTCTTGAGTACCTCGCGTGCCACCTCGGGGGAGGTTACTGCAATCACATTGGTTCCCCCAAGTTTGAAGCAAGCGATTTCGGTGTTCATCTCTTCCATCATATTTAGCATCCACTTGAATACCGGCTTGTTTCTGAGCAGCTGAGGGAAGCATCCCACTATAGGCCATGCCATTGGACCCGGAGGGAGTGGGAGCTGCTTATTATTAGCTTTCTGTTTACTTTTGCAAGAAAAAAGAAGAAGCACAAATATGATCAAAATCATCATCAGAAGAAGAATTGATGACATTTTAATTTGTAAGTAAATCTTTCTTTAGTTCTCTGTTTTGAACTTAGGACTTGATGTTTTGAACTAATTAAGCATATCTTCTCCTTTTATAGATCACCAAATTCGGCAATTTGTACAGCAAGTTAAATTTTCTAAGTTTGTAATGACAAGTTGCTATATTTAATATTTTGTCATAATCTGATAGATATTAGCTAGATATGATCATATATATTACTATACGACGAGGACTGATGTTTCATTTTAATTTATTATATATATTAATCCTAAAATATATCACATGGTCCTCTTAATTGCTTAATTGCCCAAAGAAGTTACTGGGTTGCCTCACTATAAGCCGCGTACCCAAAGACTATATGCCAAAACAAGTAAGTAAAATGTGATGATGAATTGGCCGACCTAGTTATAATATTATTATGTTGAGTTAATTCTATTTTCGGTCCTAACTTTGTAGGTGGCTGTTGGTTTTATCAATCACGGAGGATTGAACGGCGGGTCAACACCATCGCAAAATTCTCTAAGTGTTTGGTACGAAATTTGAGCAGCGTTTAAGCTAGCTCTCTTGTGTTACAAATTGCTTAACCTCTTTCAAGGTTCTATACATCTATTTATATATATTAGGAGGGATTGATTCTCTTTTGGAAACCTTAAACTGCTTGAGATTTCTTTCCTATTACATTTGGAAGAATTTCCTAAACTACTCTGGTCCACTTTCCGTATCACTCCCAAAGGATCCGCGCCTGATCCTCGCCCTCTTAGGAAACTTCTCATTTCGCTTCATTCTAGCTCTCCGTGGCTCCGGCCGCTTGGTCGCTCGGCCTAACTCTCACCCGGCCCGTCGTCGGTTGGTTTGTGCATACCTCCAATCAAGACTCGGTCATGCGGCTGTTCGAGTCCGACTACTTCTATTTGACTTTCTTGGCATCGTATTCGTCTTCATGCCACTCCTCCCGTTCATCTTTCCCTAGTATGACTCGGTCTCGAAGGAGACCCGAGCTCGGCTCCTTCGCCCGACTCTCATATAGTTCGAGTATTGTCGTGTTTCTTGAGATCCCCCCTCAGTTGCAATGAAATGTTCTGATTTACATCATCGACCGACCGATGTCCAGCCGTCAACCGATCACCTTGCCTTCCTCATGTAATCTTTTCGATCCATTCATTCACTCCCACCCGCCAACCGACTCTCGATCAGTCGGCTCGCCCCTCGCTCGTGCTAACCGTACCCTTCTCTTAATCGCCTCTTACGTCTGCCTTTGCCTCCTTCCGCTGATTTAGGTCGGCTACCTTCTGCTTCCGAGCCTTAAACCCCGAGCCTTGGATCTATCCCCCATCAGTGGCAGTCTACTTTTAGCTCTTTTTTATCCGAACATCCACATTTAGTCCTAGTATAATTGTGGCATAACCATTTTTATCCTCCGTCAACAAAATCATTGAAATATTGTTAAATGCAAAGGCATTTCGATCATTTTTATACAAAGTAAGTTGACCCTACTATATTTTTATGTTTATATTTTTTTTTTAAAAAAAATCGTAATTGAAGACCGAAATGCCTTTGTATTTAACGGCATTAAAACATTTTTGTTGATAAAAGACCAATAATGGTCATGCCACAATAATCCTAGGACAAAATGTGGATGCTCTAATAAAAAATGACTATCACCTATAAGTCTATAACAAAAAATGAATTTAACTCTATTATGTTCTATTTGGATCGTTTGTACGTACCTATTTGGACTTAGTACCCCAAGCAATAAAACTACTATTTTTCTATTTTTATCTCTGTATTTTTATACTCGATTTAGAGTGAACCCGATCTCAATAAAACCATAACTATGGTATATACGACACTAAGGCCTAACTAGCAGTACTCACTATATTATAATGTACGTATTACATTTCAATTCATTCATTCTACCTTATTAATTGATCTTATCGCATCAAACTACCATATTTTCCATGTGAATTATATTTCCTTAGCTTGTATATATCATCATCTCATTATACCTTAGCTATCCGACCAAATCTCATCAAATCACACATATATAAAATTCATGTATTTCATCGCTACACAGCAGCCCTTACTAAAATATTCGACCATTTCAATCAGTTCATCTTCCTCTAGTTTTTGCAGCATGAACTTCACACGGGAAAAGATTTTGATAAGACGTTAACTACTTTTTTATTTTTGAAAACCAAAGGAACAAATGCAATAATCAAAAAGATGTTAAATACAACCAGGTGGGGAAGACACCCACGAATCAAGGACAGATAGGACTAGTTGTCCGTACTAATACATGAGCCATCTGATTCGCTGACCTCCTGATATGTTGAACAGATACGTTTCCAATAACGTCACTAACAATAAAACGACATTGTTTAATAATTAAACCTACATACTTAAAGTCCAACGGAAAAGAATTAAAACTAACACAAAAGTTTAAACAATCTGATTCTAAAATAAAATTGTTGTCTCCACTGTCCTTAAGGTCCGGTAACAATTTACCAAAATGTACACTTATTTACTTAATTATGTTATATACTAGAAATGCACATGCAATATACTAAAAATGAATCTTCAAAAATGAACTTGTAGTATACTAAAAATAAATTTTCAATATTTTAAAAATGGACCTATATATTAGTAGTTCACTTTGCAATGAGGATCATGATTCACAATATAATAATTGGTTAAATTTAGGGCTCGGAATTGCTAATTAAGAAAACAATATTGGAACGTGCACTCCAATTGTTTTCTTTTAAAAAATAGGAATAAGGGTCAAATCGGCCATCCAACTACACAGAAAAATACAATTAGGCCACTGAACTCAAAAAAATTACAATTAGGTCCCTGAACAACACAAATTGTTGCAATTTCACCAAAAATGACCTGTTTACCTGTTTAGAAGCTTACGTGTCGGTTTCTGAATTCTAAAATATTTATTTTACTTTTACTTTAATAATTTTAAATTTATTTAAAAAAAAAAAAAAAAAAAAAAAAAAAAAAAAAACTTGCCGGAGACGAAGGGGTCTCCGGCACCTTCGTCTCCG
>NC_044924.1:7488474-7633866 GCF_003576645.1 Ipomoea triloba | reverse complement strand
AAAAAAAAAAAAAAAAAAAAAAAAAAAAAAAACTTGCCGGAGACGAAGGGGTCTCCGGCACCTTCGTCTCCGTCGTGGCTGGACGGAGACGAAGGGGACCCTTCGTCAGTTCGACGTTCCCTTCATCTCCGGCCAGTCACAGAGACGAAGGGTGCCGGAGACCCCTTCATCTCCGGCCAGTCACGGAGACGAAGGGTCCCCGGCACCCCTTCGTCTCCCTGGCTGGACGAAGAAGAAGAGGACAACGAAGGGTCCCCTTCGTCTCCGTCCAGCCACGACGGAGACGAAGGTGTGCCGGAGACCTCTTCGTCTCCGGCCTGACGAAGGGGTTTCCGGCTTTTTTTTTTTTTTTAAATTTAATATTTTAATAAATAAATTAATTATTTAATTTAAAATTATTTTTTAAAATTATTTTTAAAATTGGTAACCGGCAATTTGGGTAAACAAGTCATTTTGGACTAAATTGCATAAGTTTGTGTTGTTCAGGGACCCAATTGCATTTTTTTTGAGTTCGATGGCCTAATTGTAGTTTTGTGTGCAGTTCAGTGGTCTATTTGACCCTTATTCCTAAAAAATAATGTTGCGTGAATGCCGTGTATGTAAATTGTCGAATTGATAATGGTTTAATATTATATGAGATTAAAAGTCACGTTCCTAATTTTACTTTTTTATATAATAGATGTTGCCTAGGTGGGTGTAATAGGTCACGTTGGGGATATTTTATTCCCAATTAAGAGTGGACCAACTAGTCCATTTAGTCATGTTTCTGTAGTACGTACTACGTAGTGGAGATCGAAAATTAAGTTTAAATTTTATTAAGATTCAGTGATTCACGGAGCTAATTAAGTTAAAAGGATATAAATATATAATGAATAAATTGCAATGACAAGGTTTCAACTTTAAATCTATGTAAGAATTGTTTAGGGATATTTTTGTTTGAGTTAGTCAGTTATGTGTTATTTACATTAATTTAACTTCTTATTAGTATTTGTCAACTAAGGTAACAAAATAGGCTTCACCTAAAACACACATTATAGTAGCAATCGTGGGCTTTTCTGTAAATCTAAATACGAGTGTGACCCCAAGTCATTACTGACTCTATTACAATGCAGTATCTATTCGTAATTACTTTCTCAACCTATTGAAGCACAAAAGTCAATATTGACTCCACTGAGGCTCGAACCCACCACCTCCCGTATAAAGGGAAGGGTTTGATGCCACTGGACTACAAGCTAGTTCTTAATCTCTAAATTAGCTATGTTAACAAGGTTTTATGAGTCAAGAGTAAGACCCTTTTGGTTTAAGCTTTTTGGGCTAAAGGTAATTAGCTAGGCTGACGTTGGACTAAGGTGTGAGCCTTTGTATGCCATTCTTCTGGGCTAAACCCCATACTTGGACTTTGGCCCCTTTGTAATTATCCCATCAAAGTGTTTTGATAAAATTAATTGAATATTTCATTTGTTCTAAATATCAATTTAGATAAAGCATATAAGGGGAAATAAAGACTATTATTATTTTAAATGAGTTAATATTCAAGGTGTGTTTGGTTTATAAGGTTAGACACAAAGAATGGGAATGAAAGTCATACATATTGTTTGGGTGATGACAATTTTTTTTAAAAAAAAACAAAAACAAAAACAAAAAAAACAAAAGTATAAGATTTAATTACCGATAATTTTAAAAAAAATGCATTACCTAATTGAATAAATAAATTGATATACTTCCTCATTTCATCATTTCCTCACTTATCACTATTCACTTCTTCCTCGTTTCGTCATTTCCTCACTTATCTCTATTCACTTTATCGACTTATTCACTATTCATTATTCACCTCATGGCCACTCTTAAGATCAATTGCCTTAATTTTTTTATTTTTTGTTTCTTTTTAATCTTTATTTTGATTATAAGATCATACATAACCAAACATCATTAGTGATAATCATTTCAATTTCACCCTACTACTAAACATGCAAAATATTTTTAACAAAACTCATTTCAATTACTAAGTATTTAAATTCTCATTCTGATTCTGATCCCCAATTTGGAACCAAATACACCCTCAATTTGAACCATCCACTATAAGAATTTCATTAACTCAGTTCTCAGCTTTCAAAGAAGTGAACACGGATGAAGCTTCTATTTTCTCCTATGTGGTGGATGAAAACCAAACAATGTCTGCTCTCAATACAACTGAGAACTTTGGCTAGTTCTCCAAATTCAATGATCAGGAAGAAATCATAGCCTTTTGCAGAACCATGGAGTGCATCAGTTGAATCAAAGTATACTATCTTCTTGGGCACAAAAAAGAATTATACATACACACATGAAACTTGTTGTTGAGACTTGAAACAATATTTCCAAGATAATTTTATTTAAAAAAAAAAAGAAGATATTAGTAATTGGGCATGCGAATATTTAGCAGTTTTTGCATTTTATTACTTAAACTGTTCAAAGAATGTGATGGACATTCACATTTCACAGCTCAAAAGCTGTATGATATAGACAGTTGAAATAAGCAAGCCAAACAGAATCTATACAAATAAATTTACAATAATATGTTATTGTACCATGATATCCTTGCAGAGAAAATAAAGAAACCAGTCACCAAGAGCTTCTAAGGGCAGCAACAAGGGCACCGAATCAATCCGTTTTCATTGCAATCTAGGCACCTCCTTAACTTCCCTTCCCCATTTTTGAACACTTTTCGACTGCCATTGCAACTCGGGCATGGCATAAACCTTGCATCCCCACAGCTTCCACAAAAGAATCCATCTTGCTTCACGGGAAACCCTTTCAAAAGCCTAGGCAACTCCCCTGCCTCGTTAAGTTGCTTAATCTCATTTACACCACCAATGTGGCGTCCCCCAATGAAAACCTGTGGCAAGCTCACAGCTTTACCACCCAACACACTTTGCAACTCTTTCCTATAGGATGAATCCATGGATATGTCCCGTTCATCTACGCACACGCGAAGTCCCCCTAAGATCATTCGGACATCGCAGCAGTCCTCGTAGGTCTTCCTAATTCCTCTTAAACTAGTATAATACAGAACAATCCTATCCTCAGTACCCTTCAACTGAATTGCACTATCTGGCACCAATGTGCCCAATGAGATCCTATTATTTGAGTCTATGGAGCTCAATGGCTCCTCAGACGAATGCTTACACGGCAGCTCTGCATCAGAGTGCTCAATAAACTCATAGGATTTCAGCATCTTGGTCAAAGAAATTTCTTTCTCGTGACTCTCCAAGATGGGGGCTTTAGGGGGCTCGACTACATGGAAACCAAAGTCATCATCAAGGCCTTCCATGAGCTCCCACGTATTGACAACTGAATCAGGGGACAAAGGCTCTAACGGGTCAGACCCGGTACTGAATTTGGGATTAGGGTTAGGGTTAGGGTTAGGGTTTGGAATTGCGGGGCGGTCGATTAACAGAAGCGAGCCATATGTAGAGGAGGTGAGCAGCACGAAATGGCTCGTATCCCCTTTCCCGAGAGCCGGGTGATGAACCAGAGGGGTAGGCAGAGAAAGCGTTCGAGAAATCCGAGTGGAAGAACCCGAATTAGATAGGTTTTGGGGATGAATGAAATCATGATCGGAGCGAGAAGCTGAGCAACCCATCTGAGGAAACTGCAAAATCTTGCAATGCTTCTACTACTAGTAATAGCTGTTAGTTGGGGTGGGTATTGGAATTGTTGATGAGAATTGAGAAAGGTAAGGTGAAGATGGGGATTTGAGGAAGCGGGAAGAGGGTGTTGGTGGGAAAAGGCTGTCAAGAACAGTTGAGGAAGATGATGATTGATGATTGAAGAGCAGAGAGGGGGGAAAGGGATTGGAACAGCCGCTGTCTCGTGGGCGTAATTGACGAAGACATCAAACTGAATGGGGCGATTAGATTAGTAGATGACGATGACGACGACCATGGAGTTTTGGATACTTTAGCGTACAAGGCATCGCTAGCACGTTCCTAGAAAAAGGAAAATGATTTTTTCCCTTTTATCATACCTTATTATTTTATTCTAAAAGGTTGAATCCTCAACTGCAGTCCGACAGAATATCAGGATGTAAATTATGGTAACTTAGCTGAATACAAGTATTTTGCTTTTCAAATTTCACCGATATAATTAACTATACTAATTTCACCAACTAAACTAATTTCACTGTATTTATGGAATGTAGACATTTTTTAAAAAAAAAGTAATAACAATATGTTTTTCTCTGTCACTTAAAAATAAAATGTTATGGAAATTTTTTGGGTGACGATAATACTTGCAATCAACCTAAGGATATGCACGAGAAATAAAATTATAGAAATTAAATATTTAATAAATTAAAATAAGTTTTAGTGAAAATAAAGTGATGGCATTTGGTACAATAATGTCATATTATGGAGTAGATTACAATTTTCTACCACGCTTAGCAAAATAACGGCTCCAAACTGCTCATTTTAACGAATCTTAAGTTAGAGCCACGATACCTATATTGATAGCTATGGCAACAGATGTCTAGTTGGCTAATATTCCAATAGATATAGAGAAGAGGATTGGCACATGTAATAACTCCTTCCTCAATTCCTTCTCCTCTAAGCATATACGCTTCTACATGGATATACAACCTAACAAAACCATAGTATATCTACCCAATACTCTATTTACTTTGCCAAGTACCTTCTAGTCTTATAGTATAAGACTCCCGAAATCAACTTTTATTTCCTTTGAATTATATCCGACTATCCGTATCTTATGTCTCTCTCTATTAACAATATTGCATTGAACTGTTTGGTTGATTCATATTTCAACCATTAATGAAAGGCCAAAGGTCAAATGAATGCAAAATCATCTTCAAATATGAAATTGTGTGTAGTAAAGAAAACAGCCCTTTTCATTTTCATATGAAGACTACCTAGCAAAGAATAAAGCAGCTCAGTTTCATCATGAGATCTATCACCAGCCACAAAAACATGAACCCTATTTGCTACTTCAATCCAGCTACAACCTGGCTGCTTTCTCAATCCTCTATCCTTCATTTTCCCCTGCAGTTTTGCAGCTTCTTTCCAGTTCCCACTTGAAGCATATATGTTCGATAGCAGCATATAAGTACTCGAACTTTCTGCAGCCACCCGGTCTACCTCTAGGAGTTTTTCTCCTGCCAATTTCCCGGTTTCTTGGTCCCCATGAACGTTACATCCGGAAAGAAGAGCTACCCAAATCTTTGCAGGTAGCTTTGATTGGAGTTGTTCCATGAATCGATAAGCCTCTTTGAGGTTTCCTGCTCGACTGCAGAGATCGATGAGGCATGAGTAGTGATGATCACCAACCTCTACGGATTCATCTCTCATAAGCTGAATAAAGTAATTTAACCCTTCCTCAACCAATCCCGAATGGCTGCAGGCAGCGAGCAACACCACATAAGTTACATCGTTTGGTCTGAACCCCATCTTTTGCATATCGTTGAACAAATTGATTGCTTCCCTACCACATCCATGGTGAGCATATGCTGCAATCATTCCATTCCAAGAGACCAGATCCATCTGGCCTCTTAATCCATCATCAAACATTTTCCTGGCAGTTGACAGCTCTCCACATTTTGAATACATGTCAATAAGTCCAGAAATGACCGGTTGGTTATCTTGATAAACTGTCTTGCTAATTACTTGGTGAATTTGCATCCCTTCACCCAGACCAGCTAAGTCACTACAAGCACTCAAAACACAAACGAACGTCCCTTCATTTGGTTTTACTCGGGTATCCCACTGCATATCACTAAAAGTTTCTATGGCTTTCTCACTTTGGCCGTTCTGCACAGACCCATTAATCATCAATGTCCAAGAAACTACATCTTTTCTTGGCATTTCATTGAACAGCATTCTTGCACTGTTCAGGTCCTTGTTTTCTATAAAACCTGAGATCATTGTATTCCAGGAAAGGACACTCTTTTCGGGCATCCTCTCAAACAGTTCAAATGCTTCATCAAACCTCAAATTCTTTATGTACCCAGTAATCATTGCATTCCAGGAAACTACATTCCGCTCTGGCATCCCCTCAAAAAGCATTCTTGCCTCATCTACTCTCCCGTTGCTCGACAACCCAGAAATCATGGTAGTCCAAGAGATCACATTCCTTTCTGGCATTTGATCAAAAATCCTCCATGCCTCATCAACCCTCCCACATTGAGTTAGTCCTCCAATGACCATATTCCTGGAAACCACATTCCTCTCTTCCATACTCTCAAAAAACGCCAAAGCCTCATCAATTCTACCAGCTTTCACATACCCATTAATCATACTATTCCAAGATACCACATTCTTTTCCGGCATCTCTTTGAAAAGCCTCTCAGCATCTACAATTTGATTCCCCCTCATATACCCAGCAACCATAGCTGTCCAAGTTACAACATTTCTCTTAGCATCACCTCTATCAAACAACTCCCGAGCTTCATTAATCATGCCACAGCTTATGTACCCCGAAATCATAGCTGTCCAGGAAATGACATCTGGGTCAGGCATTTCATCAAACACTCCTCGTGCTTCAATGACACGACCCTCTTTGCATAGCCTTGTGATCATCAAATTTGACCTTGCTACTTCTGGATCCAGGGTATAATCTATTCTGGGTAACGTAAAGCACTCCCTTTTGGGTTGACCGACGTAGTAGCATTGCTTAAAATGATCATCATTTCGAAGTTCAAGATTTGACAGCGAGTTAATGAGAGCTCGCACATGGCTGAAAATGGCCAATCTTTTAGTAGAGCTCAAGAATGATGATCGAAAAGGCGTAAGCATATCAGCTCTACATTTAATTATAGAGCACCATTAAAATGAAAGCATGAAATTGATTTATTACATTTAAAAAAAAAAAAAGTTAATAAACAAACAAAATTTAAAGAAATTTTGAAAATAAAAACCACGAGATTTGGGCCAGGCCTCCATGCCTTTATGGGCCGCTATAGAACGATGGTCTTAACTCTTAACATGTATTCGGTTTACGCTGTAGGCGCTTAACTCGTCTGCTCCCACATCGACACATGAAGCAGCTTGTTTCCAGTATACATACTCCGCCATGGAAGCATTGAGCGTCCCTTCGGGGACATCCGATAAAATTGGAACGATACAGAGAAGATTAGCATGGCCCCTGCGCAAGGATGACACGCACAAATCGAGAAATGGTCCAAATTTTTTTTTCCCCCAAAAATCCAAGAACTGGGTTTGCAATCCTCGGAATAGTGATGTTCTCGATGTACCTTCCATAAGATTCTCCGGTCTTTCCTAATTTCCGTTTGTTTTATGAAATTGATTATGTTAGGTTTTAGGTTCTTCGTACCTGTGATTGAAAACCAGAGTGGATGCTTTTATTTTATTTATTTATTCCAAATTACACAGGCTATGGTGGATTGTTTTTTGTGTGCTTTTTGTTTTTTGTTTTGTTTTTTTTTGTTTTTTTTTGTTTTATGGAAGATGTGAAATGTTATGCTGTGTTGTTTATGCTCCTATCACTGTTGCTTTAAATTTGCACCATACATGGAGTTGAATATATGCCAGAGAGCTTGAGAGTTTCAATTACTGATTGAAATTTTGGTATTTGTTGCTCTGCAGTTTGTGTAGTAGTTTTCCCACCACTCCCTTTCTTGATTTTATAGCTAAGCTAAATCATGGTTGAAAATGAGGTCACAAGGGTTCCCACACATATGCTGGTTAATGAATACCGAGCACTTGATTGTAGAATTCGTGATATCTAATATCATGATGTATATGCTCTCCTGACTGCATGCTACTTAGAGTTGAATGCTGGAGAATTTGAGGTTTTCAAATACTGAATACATGACTTGTACATGATAGCCATCTTCTTGTTGTTGAATCTTTTCTTAGAAGATATCAATTTCTCCTTTGATTTGGAAAATCCATCACATGCAAGTTTAGAGACAGTAATTTAGAGCTCAATCTATTCTATACTCTCTTCTTATGCAAGCCAAGATTTCCTTAATTGATATCAAATTTACTATTATTTATAACTCTCTACATGATTCATTCTACTGGTTAAGTGACATATTTCGTGGGAAAATGATGTTGATTTGGTTATGTTATGGTGCAAAGCCTCAGCTTTTCATTTTGTTATACTTTTCAGTTGCTCAACACTTTCTGGTTAAACTCTGATTATCAAGACCTGCTGGAATCATTGCCTCTAGAAATTGTAATCAGCTTATATGCATTGTATGGAGTAGGCACAGACTGCACAGTAGAGATTATCTATGAACCAAAAAAAATAGTAGAGATTGTCCAGAAATGAAATTCTCTCTGATATTTTTTCTCTAAAAAAACTCTGTTCTGAGGGTAAAATAAATTAAAATGGTAGATCACAGCCTTTTCTGCGCTACTGGGCGGGGTTGAGGTTTACAGGAACTCTAAACCATATACTATTTATTCAAATTTGTTAATAATAGTTTCAATTCTTTTATTGGTCAATTTTGATTCTCTATAAGTGTTTCAATTATATAAATCATCTTTTGGAATTCTTTATTGGTACGAGTTGATTACTTCAGTTATGAATTTCTATCAGTATTTCTGAAATAAACTATTTCCAAAGGAATCTTCTTACAGTGTTGTACACATTGAACAAATGATGGCTGCAAATGTGGGTACTATAGTCCCATTTTATTGCATATCGTTTTTGTCCTTATTTCTTGTCTACTTGTCATGGTTATTCCTAGAATACATTTACTCTTGTGCATGTAAGAACCATTTGTTGTTGGAATCTTAAACAAGATTTCTAGGACTGAAGAATTTGAAATCTACTCTGTATGTTATTCTTAAAGTCTTGTAGTTTAATTAGTCATTCACAAATTGTATCTTTCTCTGAAACAATGACAGATGGTTGCCCCTGAACTGGAATGAGTGCATGGAATACAAGTGAAGTTAATATCATTTGGCATGCTGAGAAATTGGCTTACTGATGTTGCTTTGAACTATGAAGGATGATAGCATATGCCACATCAGACCCGGCGCTCACATCATACGATATCTTATCCACAGCTCATCCCACTATGTTGGGGAGTTCTTACATTGTTGAAGCTGGAGCAACCTCACCTTAGGTAGAGCTCCAATTTTCCAGTGTCTTTAATAACATAGTCATTGGTAATAAGGAGGTCTTGAGAAAGAATGAAATGTTGCAATCTCTTTGTTCATTGTTCTTCAGTCCAATTGTGTTTGGAATTTGGAAACTTTTTGCAGTCCAAAATTTCCTGAAATATTTTGCATTAAGATTGTTGTGAAGTTTACTTGTTGATTTGTGTATGCTTACATAATACTTCCTCCACCTCAGTTTTTTTTTTTTTTTTTGGTCAATTGAATAATTACAATTCAAATTTTCATAATATTTAGTATTGGTATATAAAATTTGTATCTTTAGAAACTGTATTATGAGTATCATTAAATATCAAACAAATTAAATTTTAAAAATAATAATAAATAATCATAATAAAAATACTAAAGAGAATTGAATCATGTGCTCCATCCAACTAAAAGCGTAAGCTTATAGTTGGACTGCACATTTATGTTTATATATATTTGCTCACAAAGAGAATAAGTAAAGAAGAAAAAGGTAGTTTAGCCTAAATAAGACAAGTAAAATGAGACTTGAATACATAGTATAAGTATTATGTTTTTAATACATGATTGTATCAAGTATGATTGGTATCAATTTTAATCAGCATTTTAGGATTTTTTTTATATAATTTATTACATATAAAAAATGAGAATTTTATTTTTACAAAAAAGTGAGTACACACTTCATATGTAAATATTTTCAATAGAATTAATGAACATGTTAATTGTTAAATACAATTAAGAATTAGCAAGAACTAAATATGAACTCCAATAGTACTAAAAAAAATGGAAATTTTCTCAAAACAAAATAAAACAAAATAATTTTTTTTACAAGGATAATCTTGACAACTGGTTTAAATTAGAGAGTCAAATGAAGAAGGATATATGTAGACAAATAAAATTCCACCAGAAAAGAAAACTACATAAATAAATATAATAATATTTGAAAGAAATGGAGAAAATATTTATTTTACACACATTTGGGAATAAATGGATTTGCAAATTTGGACTGGGCCTTTAAGCCTTAATGGGCCTCTATACGGAACAATGGTCTTCATAAGTAATCGCTTTTCCGTGTGCAGCTCCCACATCGGGCGATGAAGCAGCTCTCTTCCAGTACATATAGTCCGCCATCGAAGAACAAGAACGTCCCCGAGGGGACATCCGATCCTGGTTCTCCTGTGAAGTTTTGCTAAGCTGCTTTCGAATTTTGGATTTCCACCTTTCTAACTTGGCCGCGTTTGGGATTCTGGTGCTTTTCGCTCTTACCGTTTATTTGATAGAAATTGAATGTGCCGCATATAGGTTCTTCATACCTCAAGTCTAATTGAAATACAGAGTGGAAATTTATTGTGCTATTTCTTTGGAGAAGTTTCTGCCTTTTTCTTTCTACTTTGGCTACAATGAACACTGGTTCTATAATTGTGCGTGTCTGTGTTTTGTATTCTGTCATTAGATTGTTTGTAGGTTTTTGGAGTTGCAATCGAATTCATGTTGGTAAAACAATGAAATTTCATATTTGTTGCAGTGAATTCCAGGCGATATATCTCTGATAAGTTACAGAGTATGTTTACATGTTCTTAGACTTTTTGGATGTGAAACACTATAAAATATGATGATGTATGAGTGTAATTGTTCTTTCAGCTTTCCTGCAACTGATGTTCTTGATTTCATAGCTAAATCGTTGTGGACAATTATGTGTTTAAGGTTTCGACTTTCAACATTTCTTGCAAGTAGGACAGGACATGATAGATATCAATTCATTCTTCACAGACTGTAGTTTATTCCTTTCAGAAAACAGTTATTCTAGCCATGTTTCTGGTATGGATTAGCTTACCAAATGTTTATGGGCTGTGCTGGGGTCTGGGTGCTTTGGTCAGGAGGACAGAGTGTCCATAGTCTTGTTTCTTTTTATCCTCTACAAATTCATTTAAAGGTCAATCTTTTCAAACCTCTATGCTGTGTACAAGTAAAGATGTGATTGACATCTAAATCAGCATGTAGTTTCTGTAATTCTTGTGTGTCCAGGAGCTGAATGTCCATGATCTAGTATAGAAAATGGGAAGAAAAAGCAAAATCTCTTTTAGATTTGTTGTTCAGAGTAAATCATAATTTTGAACTATGAATGCTGATGATTAATGATTAGCATACCCAATGCTGTGGAATATGTGACTTGTAATGGCATGCTGTCTATGTTCATCTCATTCTTAGAGTTTAATGCAATTTCAAGTGCTGAAGACATGATTTACTTATAGCAGTCTAATAGATATAGTGATTTACTTGAGTCTTTGTCTCCACCACCTCACCGGCCTTATAGATTGGTTATGCTACCACATACGGAGTATAATTTTACAATGACAATTTTATCCGTACCAATCGTATTCGGTTCGGTACGGTATGAAAGTATTCCTATGAAATTTTATTGGTGATAGTTTTATAATGGATATCATAGAAAATTTCTTTCTTTCATGATACATTTTTTATTGCAAAATATTATATGTAATATTATGTCAATAAAAAATAAAAAAAAGAGGGTGGGATTTTGTCAAAATTGGAGTAAAAGAAAATAAATTTTATTACTAGGATAATATTGAAAATTGCTTTAAATAATAGGTTCAATAAAGAAGGGTATATGCACACAAATGTTTTTTTTGAGAAATGTAGTCACTTAACTTGTCAGCTCCCACATCGGGCGATGAAGCAGCTTGCTTCCAGTACAGATACTCCGCCATGGAAGCACTGAGCGTCCCTTCGGGGACATCCGATAAAATTGGAACGATACAGAGAAGATTAGCATGGCCCCTGCGCAAGGATGACACGCACAAATCGAGAAATGGTCCAAATTTTTTTTTGCCCAAAACCCCTGCCATGGATCCATTGTTCCCCTGTGAAAATTCGGTAAGTATTCGCTAAGCTGCACTTGAGTTTTGGAATGAGTAAAAATATTGTACTGGGAGTGCTGATGGTTCACTAACATTCATAATTATGTATCATGGCACCTGCGTGTAGTAGATGTGATATGATAAGTAGTTTTATATGTTTGGATTCTTCTTCTTCTTGTTGCAAGCAGAACATGATAGATAGCAATTCATTCTTCATAACCTGAATTCCTGAAGTTAATTCCTTTCAGAAAACAGTTATCAATTAGCTTACCATATGATTGTTTTGGTGGATTTTTGCCCAAATCTTTGTCAATTTTATCTGCTAATTTTTGGGGGATTTCCCAGTTCTTCTGAACTGCATTAGATGGGATTTCTCAACCTGCAAAACTCGGGTTCAAACCATTGTACGAGTGATTTTTTTAAATCAAATTTCTAGCTTTTTTTGTCCTTTATTTTTATTTTTATGTGAATGGATGAAGTTGTGAATTCTTTGAATCTCAGGGAATTCATCCATATGCACAATTGTGTGAGCCCATGTTTTGTATTCTGTCATTAGATTCTTGATTCTGTATAGTCTTCATTGTTATTGTATTCAGCTTGTCTTCCAATAAATTTCAATGTTTCTTGTAATTGTTTAAATTTCCATGCAAATATATATATGTATGTATATATTTCCTTCAATTGATTATTATGGCTACAAAAGTTTGAACTAGCAATCTTGATACATATGAATAACACATAATTGCGGGTTGCCAGGCACTTGAGGCTATAGTGGTTAAGTTATTGTTTGCATTTTTCATGGAAGATGTGAAATGTTTTATTGTGATGTTTATGCTCATATGAATGTTGCATTGAATCTTACTTGGAGTTGAAAGCTGGAGAGTTTGAGCGTTTCAAATACTGAAATTTGACATTTGCTCTGCAGTTCATATAGTCCAGTACTCCAGTCTTCCCACCACTCCAGTAAAAGGCTTTAATTTAACTTTGAAAGCACCTGATAAATTGTTGCATTTGTTGATTAGATTCAGTCATGATCATCGATACAAATACCACCATCTATCATGTCCTCCTTGAGACCTTGAATAATATTTTGGCCGTCTTGTAATTTGTTTTTAATAATTAATCTGGGGTGATGTTTCACCCTCTTCTTCAGTTGATAATCATTTGTTTCTTTGTTGGTTTCCCCTGAAATGATGACAGATGATTATGATGGCCATTGCACTGGGAATGCTGAATTCATTCATGGCAAATATGAGAGATGATGGAGAACCAATCTCATACAAAAGAGATTGCTTTGGAGATTGGTGTCTCAATTTTGTCTTCCCTTCTGTATTTGTATTCGGTACAAAAATGATAGTAATGCATATTATTGGTAATAATTTTTATCAATATCATTAAAAATAAAAATACAAATCTTTGCGGTAAATTTTCTATTGCAAAATTTATAGATTAAATTGCAAAATATTCTGTGTATTATGTCAATAAAAAATGGAGTAAAAGAAAATAAAATTTATTACCAGAATAATATTGAAAACTTCTTTAAATAATAGGTTCAATAAAGAAGGGTATATGCACAGAAATATAATTCCACGAGAAAATAAATAAAATATTTTAAAGAAATGGAGAAAATATTTATTGTATACACTTCCCGGAATTAATGAATTTGGTAAATTTGTATTTCAAAAAAACGGTAAATTTGGATTGGGCCTTGATGGGCCGCTTAGGAAGCGGTAGCCTTCTAATTTACTTCTTTTGTAATCGCTTAACTTGTCAGCTCCCACATCGGGCGATGAAGCAGCTCTCTTCCAGTACACATACTCCGCCATTGAAGAAGAAGAACGTCCCTTCGGGGACATCCGATAAAATTGGAACGATACAGAGAAGATTAGCATGGCCCCTGCGCAAGGATGACACGCACAAATCGAGAAATGGTCCAAATTTTTTTTGCCCAAAACTTGCTAAGCTGCTCTTAAGAGTTCGGGATTCCCTTAATTCTTAGGGTTTTCCATTTCCCTAACCTGCTTGACCGCATTTGGGATTCTGATACAACGATGCTGTTGAGATTGGAAATCCTTTTAATGTCTTGTACCATTCCATTCCGGGGTCTTTTCGCTCTTACCGTTTGTTTGATAGAATTGAATGTCTATATAGGTTCTTCATACCTCTAATTGAAATCCAGACTGGAAAATTAGCTTTAATGGTTTAAGTTAGGTGGTATAATTCAGCTGTTAACATGCTTCTGTATTTGCTTCTGGTTAAGTATGTTCTTGAACAGCTAAAAGAAAATATCATTTATTGCACTATGAAATATCATGAGCTTTTGTTATTTGGATGCTGAATTGCATCCCAACAAGAATAGCAGAATCAGCTTAGCAAAATCTTTATGAGTAGCTTATTTTGTGAATTATATATATGACATACATCAGCATTTACTAATAATATAAACTTTGTTCATGTACAAAACAGAGTTCCTCAACCTTGTACATATGATGCCCAGATTTTACTATGTGCACTGGTACAACCTTTTAATAATCTCCACAACCTTTAAGCTAGCTGCAACATGTGATGTAGAATTATAGCATGTAAGATAGGGAAGTCGGAAGTTGTGATGATTTTTAGTGGGTCATGCTATCTATGAGTACTGAATGAAAGATCCAAAAATGTTGAGTGCACTATGTGACCACTCCTAGTATAAGTGCAGGCATCATATGTGGGATCATAAAATTCAGTGTTTTGTTCTTTTTTAGCTCCACCAGTGGGTCTGTGAAACAGTGAAAGTGGTCCTAGATAAAAACTTTACTAGCATCGTAACGAATGCATTAGATGTTCGGATGTAACCTATTGCTAATAATTGTGTTAGGTTCGGATATAACCTATCAATGATAATTGTGTTAGAAGTTCGAGTGTAACAACTCACCTGTTTTGGTTCAAAAGTTTTGTTTGAACCAGAGCATGTATTCGAACTCACGCTTTAATTTACAGGAAAACCCGCATTTGTTATCTAAAAGTATAAAGATGTAATTTTACAGAACTGGGTTTTCATATACATTCATCATCAACTTATATGAGAGAAGCTAGGAATTAAAAACAGCAGGAAAAATGACAGAAGAAATGAAAAGATAAAATTTGAAGCATGGAGTGGGGTGCCAGCTAGCTACTTATCTGTTGTGCAGAGGATTGGGACCTGTACGGATTTTCCTCTTGTCAGAACCAAAAACCTCATCATCACCATACAAATTTGTGAATTCTTTGTGAGCAGGTTGGTGTTTAAGAGCAGACATCATAGCAGCAGAAGATCTGGATTTAGGTTTGGGTTTGAATCTGCAGAGGTTTGCAATATTGGCATCTGCATAGGATGAAGAAGCTTTCAAGTGTATTAGGAGCATGAGGAGAAGAACAGGCAAGTAGCATAAACTCATCTGCTGTTTCATGGGGATGTGAGAGTAGAGCTAAATTAAATGGGGAAACTTTCTGGTTTGCTTTTTCTGATGCCTTGGGGGTATGAAAAAACTGCCAAGTTAATATGCATAGGTTTTGCTGCTCATCAGATCAATAACCTATCTTGCAATCTTGGAAAAACTTTTCTTTTTCCAAATTTTAGAGCCAAAATGGCTGGGCAGAGAGTAGAGACTGTTGTTGGGGTGGGAAGCTGGATGGGATTTTGGAATGAGTATTGTTAACAAGAATGGGTACATGGTCAAAACCAAATTAGTAATCATCATCCGCTCTTGTCCTTATTATATGAGATTTGATTTCCAAGTTCGCAGGTTATGGATTTTTTAGATGATGATACTTGATTGACATACTTTCTCAACCTACTGAAGCCCAACAAAGTCAACATTGCCCCCACTGAGGGGCCAACTCATGACCTCCCACTTAGGAGAATCACTTCATGCCGCTTGACCACAAGGCATTTGGCTGCACTAGACTACTTAATACAATCATACATGATATACTAGTTACATTAGACGTAAATAAATGTTTGGCAATATTTAATACAATCTGTATAAGTATTATTATACTTAAATACAAAAAACTGAAAAAAATTCTGAAATTATATTTATTTCCTGTGAGTTCCTCTTCTTTGGTTGCCTAATGGCTGCTAGTGAGAGTGGGTGGAATACCTTTCGTGTTTTATAAGGTTATATGCAATCTGACTATGAGTCTATGACTTTAATTTGGAAAAAAGGTGTTCAAAAAAAAAGATTCTTCTTTAGTTCTTTTTACCTTAAAAATAAAATAAAAGTGCACATGTAAAATTAGGCAAGTAAAGGAACTTTGGTACTAATCAAAAGGTGTTTAGAACTTCACAAAAATAGTTTCATTGCATTGAGCACTGTTTTGTACAATTGTACTCCGTAATATTTAAAAATTAGAACATAAATGAGGGCAGCCTATTGACATTCTTAGTTTGAAGCGGAATTTACCCTATGCATACTCTCGAGTACATAGTGGCGGTTAGATTTTCCTCATCAGTAAAATAATTAAAAAAAAATTCCTTCACCTAACCCCAAAAATAATCATACATGACTTTAACTATAGAATTTAAGTTTTATTTTAAATTAATCTTTATAAAAATATGATGCCTATTGGATTGACATGAAAGGCTGCAATAACAACCTCATTGAATAGTTTAATAATCAGCATTCTATAGATACTCAAAAAAAAAAAAAAAAAAAAAAAAAAAAAAAAAAAGAGTTAATGTTTATTTGAGAGTTACATGATCAACTTAACTAAGAACACTTGGTAGTTGAGTTAATAAATTATGAATAAAAGAATGACAGTTTAGAAAGTACTCTCACACCTCCGTGATGAGTTGGGGATCGGATGAAGTGACATGTTTACCTGATGTGCCGATTACCGATTTTAAAAATAATATTTTAAAATAATTTTAAATAAAATAATTAATTTAAAAAACAACAAAATTTAAAAAAAAAAAAAATTGTCAGGGCCGGCTTCGAGACGAAGACCTTCGTCTCTAGCCATGGCTGGCCGATTTGTCTCCGACAGCCGTTCTTGTATTTAAAAAAAAAAAAAATTACATCAAGGTGATGGGGTAGATACAAAAGTTATTACTGCTCGTTTCGACAACATGCATTAAATTTGCCAAACCTCATCACAATCTGCAAAGGAATTCATTCTGTTCAACATTTGAATGCTTCTCAGCATCCTCAAATTGTTGAGGATCATGATTTCCCTGTCACATAATTCCCACATTGAAAGTTCAATCTGTAAAAAGGCACACTATTTCATTCCTTATTGTAATCTTTCACTGTTTCAAATATGCTTTGATCAGTATTACACAGACACAGGCTATCCTTTTAAGCCTTAAATTTCTGAAATCTAATGTAGAAATATTGCACCATGGTGGTTTCACCATCCCATATCTGCATTAGTGATAGCCCAGAGATGCAAATATTCTTGTTGGTGAGCTTCTTTTCCCTGCCATCTTTCCATCTAGCCTGGGAAGTGGTTTTCCTGCTAAGAATGAACTGAACATTACAAGTGACCTCTCAGGCTGAGTAAATGGAGCCTCATGAGCTGCACCCCTTATTGTTGCAAATGACAGCAACTCTCCATACCCTTGTGTCCACCCAGCAACCTAAAAATCAATCTTGGACTTCATAGGTTTCTGAAAAACATATGAAACCAAAAACAAACAAACAAACAATTTAAAGAATCCTTCAATTCTAACCTGTTTGCCCTCAAACCAAGTTCCATATGGCACAGTGGTGCTCAATCCCAGATCTTGTGCCAATTTATTTACAAGAAATCGGGTTCCAGTTAAAGGTATAACCGAATCTTGATCTCCGCTGTTAAAATTGCAGTATAGGTCTCGAGTTAGTTGAGGAACGAACGAACCAAGTTTATGAATGTGTGACTATAGAAGTTACCTGAAAACCAATACGCGAATCCCAGACTTGACGAGTGAGCCTAAAATCGGGATGGTTGGAACCTCCAGGTTCTGCATGTCATACTGCAGGACACTGTTGTCCAGAAAAAGAAAAATGAAAAACTATAAGATGGATCGAAACAGTGGAAATATAATGTCGAAGGAATTAGGATCATTACTCGCTGCACGAACCCCATCTGTTCACTCCAAGAAGCTGAGCATGGAGAGCTATCTGCACATCTTTCCTGTTCAAATACTCGATGGTTTCATCCTCCACACACACATCTATCTTCTCGGTTTCTTGCTGGAACCAAACAAAACCCGTGAAACTCTCAATGTGAATGCAGTGCTGAGTTCATATGATCACAGAACTAAAAATGGATTATTCTTAATTTCTTACCCACTGATTAAGAATCTCTGCTTGCTGGAAAAGAGATGAGAGACAGACATCAAGGGTCACATCATAGGCGTCGATGAATCTACTGATCTCCGCGTTGGCTCGATTGTTAACTAGAGCACAAGGAGCTGTGAACTTCCCAATCTGGCCTTGCCTTCTAATTTGAGAATAGTTGCAGACTGTATTGAAGAGCTCAAACGTGGAATCGGATATTAATCCGTGAGACCAGAAATACTCCCCCCTTGCATTGAAATCTGTATTGAACTCCAGAAGAGGATTTCCAATCTGAAATTGACAGAATTAGTGGATTAAGCCATACACATTTTCCCTAAGTACATACTGGTTAATTATACTTACTGCTATCCCCTTAAGATTAATTTTTGCCTTGGATTGTACAATGAGATGTGCAAGTTGTGGAACATAGTGTCCTGGTAAACAATGTATCCATGTTAGACCAGACCATAAAAGTTGGATTATTGCAGATGAAAAGATGACAACTTTACAACTTACCAGCATAACTTTCTCCAGTGATGAAAAATTCTCTGTTCTTGTATTGTGGGAATTTTTCGAACCAGTTTTCCAGAAAAGCCAGATTGTCTCTTGCTATATACAGAAGATAAAGAACCAAACTTTATCTACATAATATGATTAACAGAAATGAATGAAAACCAAAGGGTGAAAACTGAAAAACCTGTCATCTCATCATTCACATAAACATAGTAGGATTTATTGGCAGAATAAGAGAATCCAACTCCTGCAGGGGATTCCAAGTACAACATGTTTGCTTCTGCAGGAATCAAAGAACTAAGTCAAGATTTAAGATTTTACCATTCTTTTTTTTTTTTTTTTTGATACATTAGGTTTACAGTTTACGCTAGACTAATTCTAAGCCCCTAAAACCCCTGCCCAAGAGCCGGAAGGAGGTAAATCATCGGTCAAGGTCTCCTAATGACCCCCAGGTTCCCAGTCCTAATGAGATTCAAACCCCATAATGCTGCTAGAGCAAGGCATTAGGGTAATCAACCGAACTAACTGAATTAGCCTTGCGGGGCAAGATTTTACCATTCTAATGCATTTAAAATGAACTCAATTCAACTAAACTAAACTAAGCCTAAACCCCTATCCCGGGTTAACAGCAAAAACTCTATTTCTCCATGCTATATGGCAAGGAAGAAGATGAAAAAACAGAAACCTTTATTCCAGCTGTAGTGATTTCCTTTCAAGACACTCCCACTTGGCTTGAAAGGGCCATGCTCACAGAAAGCTCCAACTCCAACAGATGAGCATCCAGGGCCTGCACAGTACTATTCGTTAGGATCAAGCACTCACACTACGCCAAAAACTATAGCTCGTAGCGAAGACGCAACTTTATTTCCTTATACCTGCATAACAGCCAACGCCACATTTCGAAAGAAGGACTTGGCCCTTCAAGCCTCTGTCCAACAATCTCATAGCCACCTGTCGCTAGACTTGGCCCTTCAGGCCTCCGCCTAACATTATTAGTACAAGGCATTGAATCTATCAGACTTAAATCTCTCTTTTTCTTACCTCCATTTAGCCAGAGAACCAGGGGCTTAGAATCTGGTTGGGTTTCAGCTTCAGCAAAGTAGTAAAAAAGAGCCCTTTCCTGCTTTTGGTCCACTGCTACATATCCTGAATATTGCTGGAAAGTAACCTTAGGCTGGCCTGGCAAGCTGCTAATCTTATCACCATTGTTACCCTGCAAGGTTTTGGCACCTGCAAAGAAGGTGCACAGTGTTGCAGCGAAGAAAACTATGGCCTTCCAGGACAAAGCTGCAGCCATGTTTGAGGTTTCCAATTAAGGTTCAAGAATGACAACTAACGAGGAATGAAAATCTGGGTTGGTGTGAATAGTTTGGTATCTAGAAATCTCAACTATATATTTCTAAGATTATTACATCCAAGAATCTGGATTAGTCTCTTTCTTTGAAGATAAAATAACATTATATTGATGTGTATATCTGCACATATTCTAAATCTACGGCCAGCCAGCAGAGCATGTGAGCTTGGAAAATTAAAATAGTCTGTATATGAGGACAAAGAAAAAACCCAAAGTCCGGCCAATATATCCACTTTTATCATTGCATGGTTTGGAGTTATAATTACACTGAAAGCTAAGTGAGATGGATCTCCAATATACCATAACATTTTAAGTGACTGAAAAGCTTGACCAATTCATAACGAGAAATATGATGAGGTTATCACCTTGTAAACGTAGCCACTACGTAATTATAAGGTCATGACAAAAAAAAATACAAAAATTGTAATGAGACAAGATATAGTCATCATGTGACACCAGATAACAAAATTTGGAGCTATTATCCGTAGACCAAAGTTTATACCACCCCAGTTAAATTAGTTGGATTGTTGGTTTCGTAATTACAATCTTTCAAAATTTTACAAAGTTCCAATAGCTTCAATTCTTATTATTCATAATTTTCTTACAAAAAAAAAAATGTTATAATATATTATAGAATTCTTCTTCTAGTTCGTCCTCCACATCAAACATTATATATCAATAACTTATATAGTACTAATAACCACCCACAAACAAAACTATTTCATATGAAAATTCATAAGAATATTGAATACAAAAAAATTATAGTAGCAAAATTATTTAAATAAAATATTTAAAAATATACTTACTAGTTACATATAATAAAAAATTAAAATTTTAAAAATATAACATTAATTATATATTAAAAATTATACCTAATATACAGTTACGACATCAAGCAAAAGAGCTAGTTGTTCGCAACTCCAAATTGCTACTACAAACAGCAGTCCGCTGTTAAAAAAATTAAAAATATGTTACAAACATAAATATAAAAAAATTAAAATCAAAATATACAAGTATTTATACGAATATTATGAAACATATAGTAAAAAGTTCGTAGGGAACGTTTAAAAGTTCGTAGAAAAATAAAAATCAAAATATGCAAGTATCTATACGAATATTATTAAACATGTAAAATTTGATGTTGATAGATGAAAAGTTTGTTTTGCTAATGTATTTAATTAGAGAGAAAATATACATAGAAAAAGTTTAGAAATTTGGAGTCTGAGATAGATGAATTTCAATTATTTATATTTAAAAAAAAAAAAGTTTACAAAAAGTTGTAGTTTGACATATTCGATAAAAAGTTAATAAATTTTTTAAGACTAATAGACTTTTAAAGGTTTTCTAAAGTATGGAACACCTATATAGACTTTTAAAAGAATTTTTAAAAGTTTGAATTGAATATCATCAGACTTAAATCCAGATTGAATGTACTCCTATATCTTGCAAAATACTAAATCAAAATAATATGAATAATTCATTTTAACAAACAATTATACCAACATTTTTTTAGTTCTCGTTAGGGGCTTAATTAACTTTATTGTCTCTGATTAGATTTGTAGATATAAAATAATCCCTTTTTTTTTCTCGGTGGAATCATAAATGAGTTGTCAAGTTAGAGCCGTACCTTATATTTTTTTATTTCTTTTTTTAATTCAAAATAATTGGACGTCGCGCTATAAATCATAAATGTTACGGTTGTTATGCCACGGACCCGGGTCCCCCTTGCAAGTTGGACCCTACCATGGACCCGAGTCCACCTTGCAAGTTGGACCTGGGTTCATGTTCATAATTTTAGAACTCTATATTCACAATTTCATAACTCTATATTCAAGAGTATAACACAATTTTTGAATCTATATAACAAAATCTTGAATATAGAGTTCAAAAATTATGAAAATTGAGTAATGTAATTTTGTATATTGAAATCTAAAATTGTGAACATGGACACGGGTTCACCTTGTAAGGTGGACGCGGGTCCATTGCATAATTTGCCATAAACGTTACTCCGTACGTACATACTGAATTTGTTCATTGGGCCAAAATAATGAAATAAGTTAATAATTATGTTTTATTTACTAGAATAGGAAGTGATGGTTTTATTGAACCACACCCGACAATATAATGAACAAATGAATGAATTAAACTGGATAATAAATGGAATGTAAAAAATCCCTTCTTAACTACAATTAATTAATAAATTCAAGTGATAAAAATCAAACTAAGTGGTTGGTCCACCAAGCACACTTTGACTGGTGAGGATGACTAGCGGGATTACGGGTCAAGAAGAAAATGGACTAGAAGACCCGTAGATGTGAGAGCGTTGATGATGATGTCTGAGGACTCCTAGCTACACACATCTCCCACCTAGCTAGTTGCTAAAATCTCAAGCCAAGGCACCACACTACCTACCATGTCACAAACGCCACTCATAAACCACAACCAATTATACTTCTTTCAACACCGTCGACAACATCCAACCAACACTCCAACCAAGTGGGGGAAAACACCCCAGCTGGCTTGGGCCTTTCTCGCGATGACAAGGCTAAGGCACGCCTCGACTCTCTGGAGTGGAACACAGCTAGCAATTGCAAGCGCGAGCTAATGGCCACCCTCCTCCCCTCACCCCCTCCCCCGCACCACACTTGCAGTCAATGGCAAGGGTGTTAAGCAGCACCTCTATTGGTGCGACGGGGAGCAAATGTGCACCCCCCCCCCTCCATTTTCTCTGGATATTGTCTTTTTCGTGTTTGTCATACAAACCACAAGCTTATCCTATCTAACTCACTTTCTCTAGCTTTGTACCTTACAACAACTATGGATTTTATGTTTTGTCGCACTTGACCCCCAAACTTTTCACCCGTCCTCACTTTATATCACATGCATCCCTTCAATATTTGCATTCTTACCCCCTTTAACTTTCCGCTTTATCCCACTTCAATCCCCATCCCTCCAATATTTGCACCTCTTCATCAATAACTTTGCTTTTCAACCCAATTCATACTCCTAACTTTTCTCTCTGCATGTTTAGGCCCTAAAATCATTGTCGATAGGTTCTAATTACCTCTTTGACTCAATTAGCTCTCAAATATTTACTTCCTAGGCCAATTGACCTTAGACTCATGCCACATTACTCCATCATAAATAAAATCTAGTATAGATTTTTTTTTTTTAAAGCAAACATGTATATAGGTTGGAATAAAGTTTTATATAAGGTGCTAACAATTTGTTATAAATAATTTTGTCAAAATTAATTTTATTCAATAATTGAGAAAACATATAGATTGAATTTTCAATGTGAGACTACAGACTACGATGGACGTTGTGTGGCGAGTGGCGGACCTGGCTAAGGAGATTGGAAGATCACAACTCAAGATCAGCTTGTATGAGGTGGGGGGGGGGGGCAACTCGCACTGGGTAGCGTGGATGCCACCTGAGGAGGGTTGACTCAAACTCAACATTCACCTTTGCATAGCACACATTTCCAAGCTAATTTCACAATAACACATTTGCATAGCACGTATTTTCAAGCTAATTTTATAATATGCTTCACAGCAAATATTAGTTAGGGATCAGCGTAATTTTTAGTTGGGAAAATAATATTTTAATTAATTTTATATGTTTATTTTTGAAAAAATATAAACTTTTAAGCGTTGTAATAATTATAATGAAAATTTTTAATATTGGTAATTTATTATCAAAATTAAAAACTTTGGTGTAATTTTACTCCAATTTTAATTCAATCAAACTAGATTGAAATTGCATCTAAAATATATAAAAGTAAAAAATGTTTATTTTTTCTCATGATGTTAGTGTTTACCTTTAGCATAACAATAAAGTGTGGAAAATTTTTAACAATAAATTTGAAATATTTGAAATTTTAACAACCTAGTCCTAGGAACCCCAAGGATGTCCTCGCTAAGAATACCAACACAATAATGCCACAATCTTGAGCTAATGCATGCTTTGATAGAAAGTTAGCCGCCCGATTTTGTTCCTCGAAAATATTTACGGCATTGATCTACCATTGTTAGTGAATTTAATGTCTTGAAAATATGTACCATGTTGACCTATCACTGTTAGTGAATTCAATGCCTACACCTATCACTGTTAGTAAACAGAAAAACAAATGGCTTTTTTATTAACCCGGTCTATTCTTTTATGAAATTGTAAATTAATTTAAATTGGATAAAATTTTATTTACAGTGACTAAAATGTTTCTAAGTTTTTATATTTAAAAAGTTTCTAAATTTGAAATATAATATTTGACCATAATTGTCAAAATTGTCAAAATTTTAAATTTTTTCATCAACAACATTATTTAATTATAGTATAGTTTTTATTTATGCTAATTTAGTAATTAAATGAATTTATTTATATAAGAAAAACTGTATTGTAGGAAAAATATTATTGTATTATTTATTAAGAATGATAAATAATCATTCCGTAACATTTAGTAAGAGCATTATGAAATTCTGATCAATGAATATTAATGCATATTCATCGAGGTTTTAAAGGGTAACTTGAATTTATTTCCTAAATTATGGTACTTTTTGTTCCATGAAATGCTTTGCCACATGTCTTATATGAGCTGTCCTTTCCGCATCGCATACTTTGCCACGTTATACATATGCCACATCATGTATTTAAAAAATATTACTCTGTAATAAAAATCAAACTCTAATTAATGATAAGATTATACCGATTTCTCAAGATGGAGACAACAGAGTATCCATACTTTTTACATGGAGATGTCATTTTTGTGAGAGGGTGAAGTTTGGTCAAACATTCCCATAGAAAAATACATTTCAAAATTTTTGAATTGAAAATAGAATAATTTTGAAAGCAATTAATTAAATGAAGACTCACTGACCAAATTTAGGACAGATTATGCACAATATATTAAAATAAAATAAATATATTTGGCAAAATTCTAGCCACGGGAAAAAAGAATCATACTTGCTTTGGGTGAGATTTACTTTCTTTGATATCATGAAATTGACAAAAACTTATGCAATATAAGTATTAGAATATTTATATTAGACTTACGTTTTATAAGTATCACAATTACAATTATTATAAGTATTATAATATTTATTATTAGTAACAATCATTTTTTTTTGTGTACCCATAACCTATGATTTCTACTATCGGACAAAGTGACTACTCCCCTCGTTAAATTGTAAGCACGTCTAATTGGTGGGATAGTTGATATGGTGATTAAATATTGCAATAGTTCAATCATTTTACCATAAATATTATCACGATTTCACATTTAAATATTACAATATCTATTATAAGTAAGAATTTATTTATTTCAAATTGGTGTTAAATTTTATGTAATAAGTACTATGATTTTTATCCTAAGTAGCAAGGTCTCACACAAGTGTGACTCTATGAAATGACATTTTCATAGATACAAACTTTTCTATGTCAAAGATTGTACCAAATTTAAAAATAATTTTCTCACATTTCAAATTTCTAAAAAAAATTGAACTTTCATGACTACCAAACGTCATCTAAATTAAATCTAAATGGTGTATTAAAAATATATGATTATTTTTTATTGACGAGACGAGTCCGTAACTATTATTTAATTTTGTATACAAAATAAATTTTATTTTTGTGTAATAGTAAACAAATTACAGTAATATTGATGATAGGCATTATGGGCGTTTATTGTAGGGACGATAGAAGGAAGTATATTTCCATTTATTTAGTTTTTTGTGATGCTATCGACTTTTTGGGGCTCAGTGGAAAATTTTGGTAAAGTTACCTAAAGAGCGGTTCAATTATGTAACGCATACAAAAAGGGATAGTAAAACACTCAAAATTTTCCCAACTTTTTGTTTCTCAACTAATCCGAATATTGCCAAGTACCTTGTGGTCTGATGGCATCACTGTTACCATTCCAAACGGAAGGTCTCAGGTTCAAGTCTCATCCCAATCAAAGGTGTTGGCATTATCATGTTGTTTGAGCAGATGCTATGTCTAGGTTAGATTGTAGTACTCAAAAAAAAAAACTAATCCGAATAATCCAACTCTGGGCCCCACAACCCCCCACCATTCGAACTCCTCAGTCCAACCGCTTATTTGCTCAGCCGCACTTGGAGTCTAGGACGTGTTTGGTTCTACACTTCTACCAAAAAGGAAAATAAATTAATGAATAGTTTTCAAAAAAAAATTTTTTTTAAATAAATAAATCAACCCATTTCCATTAACACAAAATTTTGTTATAAATTAATTTTCAATGCATATTTTCTGTATTATTATAAAATCATGTCCAATGGCATCCATTTACAAAGTTGCACATTATATTTTAAAAATTGTACTTTTTCATATATACTTATAATAAATATAATGTATAATTTTAAATATCACACGACATTGCAACTCACTTTATTGTAAAATTGTTTATGAATTTTAATGCATTTATGAAAAAAATCATTGTTGCACTCCTAAAAATGTGTAACCAAACAAAAGTTTTAAAATTGAATAATGACCGTTGGAGAGGTTAATTTTAACTCTTTAGACAACTAAAATCTCGTACTAAATTCACAATACAAAATAACACTTTATTGAGTTTATTCTATTCGGTTAATTAATACGGAGTATTATGTTAATTGCAAATCAATTTTAAAATTATATTTATAAATTAGATTAAACACAAAATTCAAATTTAAGAATTTTAAAAAATATTAAAAAATAATCGAAGAAAAAAAATTGACTTGACCAACGAGTAATTAACTGATCAAATAAAACTAACAAAGGGATATGTTTTAATTTAAAATTATGTATTCTCCTTATTGTAATGTATTTTATATTTTATTTAAAAATTATATTCTCCTTATTTTATATTGCTAACACAACGATTTGCTATAATTTTATCACATAAATATTACTATTATGTAGGATGCTATAATTTATTTTAATTTTTTACTTTAATTATTGGGGCTCAAGATTCTAGTGTTAGGGACGAGTTTTTCAATGAAGTAGCTAAAGGGTTTGTTTACAATAAAATTTTCAAAATTTTGAGATGAATAATAAAGTATTTTGTTCACACTTAATCATTTTTTTAAATTAGAAAAAAAAAACTCACTAAATGAATTTGAAAATATTGTTTTTATTTAATATTTTCTAAAGTTATCAAATATATAAACTATAAACATAATTTGACTTTTAAATTATAATCACTAATTTTATTATTTACGAACTCCAAGCTTATCCATTCAATTATTATTATTATTATTATTTGTAAATTCACATACTTTAATCCCAACCCTAATGACCCTCGTGCTGAACACAGATATTAGACATTTGTTTATTACGCACAACGAGCATGTTCCTGATTTTTCTTTTCAAATTTCACCTCTGTGACAAATTGAACTGTCTATGCGGGCATAAATACACATACTTACCCATATACACACACATATACCTACCCATTCTCCTACTTGTATCCGTGCACATACACTTGGCTATCTACTCTCAACGTAACGGAAGTAATCATTACCTCCATTATTATTAATATTTTTTAATTGACCGCTACCAATATATTCGCCTTTACCGTCAGATGCTTACGTAACCCACGTCACTTCGAGTCACCTATGCCCCACTAGTAAAAGCATATTTATATAAATATTTATGGTGTCAATCGAGTTTGGTATCGTCATATGTAATTCACCGATTATTACTATAATAAGTTTCAATTATATTGAATACATTGATATACTCTGTATAACATAATGGTATGGGCCAAATATGACTATATGAGTAACACCTTAAAATATTTCTTACTTTGAATTACTCCGTATAGGATTTAGGAACCCTGGATATGGATATATGATAATGATTTGTGTAATAATAATTGGAGCAAAATAGCGTAATAATTTAAGAATTGCAAGAACAAACATGGCCTTGGAAGGTTTGTGAAATACTGAAATGAAAATTTATGAAATCATTTTCTCTCTCTCTCTCTAAACCCGCCTTTCCCCTTTTAAAACCCCTTACCCGTAACCCCTGGCCCCTTTTTGCTGGTCTTCGCCCACCGAAGGATTCAAGAAACGCCACTCTCTTAAATAGTCAGAAGAAGAGGAATAAGAAGAAGGAGTAGAAGGATAAGCAATCCCGAATTTTTTGGTGTTTTGGAATAAGAAATCCGGGAAAATGTCGGATGAGCAAGACCCAGTGGAGCAGTTCATGGTGTTGGACCAGTGGCCTTTTATGCCTTTCAACGGGGACGGCGAGGACGACGTTACGGGGGGGTCTGAGTTGGATGGGTCTTCGTCCCCTTCTTCTTCGTCGTCGCAGGTGGGCGGCGAGTTGCTGATGATGGGGTTCGTGATCGTCAACATTGTGGGCCTCCAGTACTATTCTGGAACGATCAACGGCCGGGAACTCGTGAGCCTGGTCCGCGACCCGCTCAACACTCATGACCCGAATGCTATCAAGGTCCTCAACACTCGCTCCGCCCAGGTCGGCTACATCGAGCGCCCCGCCGCTCAAGTCTTCGCCCCTCTCATTGATTCCAGCCTAATCACCGCCGAAGGTATATATAAATATATATGTGTGTGTGTGTGTGTGAAGGTATATATAAATATATATATATATATGTGTGTGTGTGTGTGAAGGTATATATAAATATATATATATATATGTGTGTGTGTGTGTGAAGGTATATATAAATATATATATATATATATATGTGTGTGTGTGTGTGTGTGTGTGTGTGTGTGTGTGTGTGTGTGTGTGTGCATTTATAATTTGTAATGTATGTATATATATATATAAACATATGCATTTATAATTTGTAATGTATGTATGTGTGTATGCATATATGTATTAGTAAATGTATGAGATTTTTTCCCTGTTTGATGATGCTTTCTTTGAATGTGAATGGAGGTGAACTTGATTGGTTTGATTATTGGCAAAATGTTGATGTTTTTTTTTGTAACTTTTTGGTGATGGAATAGGTATTGTGCCGAAGGTTTCTCGTCATGGGAACCGATACAAGATTCCCTGCCAAGTTCATATCTTTGCAAGAATAGCGGCGTTTGAGAGTGTGAAATCTGCGCTTTTGGATGGTGGGTTGAACTTGATATCAGAAGGGAGTGCTGCTTTTGCATTATCAGAGGCTGCAGTGGTGAAAGACCAAGTAGTTGCTGGCGACAGTAACAGCGTTGATGCGATTTTTAAACTGTTGGATGAGAAAATCCTTAAGAAGGAAGCGCTGGGGACGTTGGAACCGCCACGTAGTGTTGTAACGTCGGAGCTTCTTTCGCACCAGAAGGAAGGTTTATGGTGGTTGGTTCAGCAGGAGAATGCTCATGAATTGCCTCCTTTCTGGATGGAAAAAGAGGGTGTTTTTGTCAATGCATTGACAAATTACTCGACTGAAAAGCGGCCGGATCCTATTCGTGGTGGCATTTTTGCAGATGATATGGGTTTGGGCAAAACTCTCACCCTTCTTTCATTGATTTCGTTTGATAAATGTGCTAGTGTTGTTCCTGTTGAGAATGCAAAAGTCGAGGAACGTGATGATATAGATGAAAGGGAGCTTATGGATGGTATACTTGCTGCTTCTATTGGTAGAAACTCTAAGAGAGGAAGAGGTAGTACGAGGGCTAATAATTCCCGAAAGAAGCTAAAATCTGAAGGTGCTCGAACCAAAGAAATGAAGGGTGAGCCGGTATGTGACAGGGTCTCTGGTTCTTCAAATACGAGAACAACTCTGGTGGTTTGTCCACCGGCAATTTTTTCAGTTTGGATTACACAGTTAGAAGAGCACACTAGACCGGGTTCTCTGAAGGTTTACATGTATTATGGCAGGCAGCGAACTACAGATGCCAATGTGCTTCAAAAGTACGATATAGTTTTGACTACCTATAGTATTTTGGCTAATGAAGAGCAGTTGTTGGAGTCACCAATAAAGAAGATGGAATGGTGGCGAGTTATTCTTGATGAGGCGCATATCATTAAGAATGTAAATGCTCAACAAAGCCGGGCAGTTAACAATCTAAACACCAAACGAAGGTGGGTGGTGACAGGAACCCCATTACAGAATAATTCAATGGATTTGTATTCCTTAATGGCATTTCTGAGGGTAGAGCCCCTGTCAATAAAAGGCTATTGGCAGAGTTTGATACAGCGTCCACTTGTTCAAGGAGATGAGAACGGGATTATGCGGCTACAGGTCAGCAAATCTCATGCCATCTTTTTGTTGGAATTTAGGTCTTCATTGTGCTCTTTTGTGTGTGAAGCTTTACATTTTATGCTTTACATGTTTTATTTCTTCTTGGAGCACCTTCCATTGCTAGCTTTCTGCGCTAGTATCTGCCATTCCTTTTTAGTAAGCTTTTTCTCTAGTTGAAACTTCATTTCTGCGTGTTTCAATGTTTCATTGAGAAAAATGCATTGAAGTTTTGCTATGAAGAGGCTGAAAGATTTGGAAACTGGGAAACTGTCAATTCTTGCAGATAGTTTTGGTAACTTTCACCAAATGGTAATGTTAAATGGATCATATTTGTAACACTTGTTGGGATTGGTGTCTTTGATTTTAGGGCAGAAGTGGTGGGGCTGGTTTAAATTGGGGTTGATTTTACTTTGAATTTGGAAAAGTTCGTGGCATGTTAGAACGTTCATAACTTTATATTCAATTCTCTTGCATGATTTTGGTCTAGATCATTCACTGATTGAATGAGAGGAACCGTATTGGGTGAAGCTGTAATTGTAAGAGGTCAAGGGGATTAAAAAGGGCCAGATAATAAAGAGTATAAATTCATTTAAACAAAAATTTCAATCTGCAACATGTTAACATTTTCCATTGCTGTTTTCAGCTAGACGAATATTAGTAAAATATATTACTTATCATTTTTATGATATATTTTCCTTATTTTTAAATCACTCATGCATGTTTTGTCGTCCACTACTGTACTATTCTTTTGCAATTTGATTTTTTTTTTTCTTCTAATAAATTCTTTGTCGGATTTTGCACTTCAGATAGGTATCATCTCCTTTCATGTGACTCTATTCTTGGCTCTCTAGTTTTCTCGATGCATTAAATATATTGAATTTCTTTAAAACTTCTCTATACATCTATTCTAAGTTTCGAGTGTTTTGCAATCCTTCCTTTCCCAGGTTTTAATGGAAACCATGTCCTTGAGAAGAACAAAAGAAAAAACCCTGGTGGACTTGCCATCGAAAACTCTAGAGACCGTTTATGTTGAACTCTCCGGGGAAGAACGTGAAATTTATGACCACATGGAATTGAGAGCTAAGGCAATCGTTACAGAGTTTATCTATGCCGAAGGTTCATTGAAGAGTTATTTGACTGTACTGAGTGCACTTGTGCGGCTTCGACAAATCTGTACTGATGTAGCCATGTGCCCGCCTAATCTTGGAGATATACTTCCAGTGAATAAAATTGGAGGTAAACGTTGCGTCTATTTATCATTTTTCCTGCAGATATTGTTTTTAACTCCACGCTGGACAACATTAACAGACCATATGCTCTCGTATAGTTTGTTGTGCAGTACCATGATTCTAATGTACTGAAATGGTTAACTATTTATTCTTTGTTGCTCGTGTCATGTGAACCATTTTTAGATATTGTTTTACTTAGATAAACATTTTTTCTGATTTATCTAGTTTTGGTTTTTTGGTTATTGGGAAATGATCTGATTTGGGTGTCAACTGAATGAAAACAGATGTGAACAGCAACCCGAAACTGTTGGATAAGATGCTTATGGCACTACAGGATGACGATGGTATTGACTGCCCGGTTTGCATTTCTCCACCGAAGAACACTGTTATTACGAGCTGTGGCCACATCTTTTGCAAAATATGCATCCTGAAGACGATGCAGCATATGAAATCCTGCTGCCCGATGTGTCGCCATCCGCTCACGGAGGCCGATCTTTTCTTCGCCCCGTCAGAGACTTCTGATTCAGTGACTGATGGAAACCGCTCTTCTTCAGCTCCGTCGTCTAAAGTCACTGCCCTTCTTAAGCACCTGTCTGCAGTGCGGGACGAAAGCCCGACAACGAAATCAGTCGTGTTCTCGCAGTTCCGCACTATGCTGCTTTTGCTCGAAGCGCCACTGAAAGCAGCTGGTTTCAAGACGCTGCGCCTAGATGGCACAATGAGCGCGGGCCAACGCGCTCAAGTGATCAAGGAGTTTGGTGTCCCGTGCCCCGATGGACCTACCATCTTACTTGCGAGCCTGAGAGCTTCGGGGGCCGGGATAAACCTCACCATGGCCTCCAGGGTGTACCTGTTCGAGCCGTGGTGGAACCCTGCTGTCGAGGAACAGGCCATGGACCGCGTCCACAGGATTGGGCAGACGGAGGAGGTGAAGATTGTGCGGATGATCGCACACAACACCATCGAGGAGAGGATTCTGCAGCTGCAGGAGAAGAAGAAACTGTTCGCCAGCAAAATCTTCGGGAAGAAAAACTCGCGGGATCAGAGGGACGTTAGCGTAGACGACCTGCGCACCTTGATGCACTTGTGAGTTGTTCTTACTCTTTTTGACATTAGATACATGTATATGTGCATATCGCGAATGTTCCCTCAAAAATGGTATATTCTGCCCAACTAATTTTTGCTTCTTCTTCATAAATCTTAGCTCTGCATATCTTCTTCTGATGCAAGAAAGCATGTCATATCTGTTTATTACTTCATACTGGTTCTGGGTAGGCTCTGTATAATTTAAACATTTTGTTTTGAGCAATTCTTCAAAGTATTGTGAATGCAGTAGCACTCTACAGTGGATCTGGGCAAAATTAGATTATATATATAATCTGCTTTAATTTTTCTAAACAAAAATGGTCTGACTTTGATCTAATGTAATCTTGACAAAAATGATGTTTGACATTACCAAACATATCACAGGATTGCAAACAAACACAACTGTTATGTTACACCACTAAGCAAAAAATAAGATTAAAACACAAGGCCGACATGCATCGACTAGATTAGGTAAAATCCTCGTTGCCAAGTCGTAGAAATAGTTTTTAGTGTTTTGACAAGATTAACAAAATTGATTGTAGATTTAGGATTTTTCTATGGCATCCACTAGTCCAATACTGCCTGGGGTACTATTATAAATTAAATAAAATATATTAAGATTAAAAATTTAATATTTTTATAAGAGAGGATTTTTTTTTTAAATATTGAGATTATTTCTAGTATATATATTACAGTTTTCTACTTCTCGTAGTCCAAGTACTTGAGATATAACTAAGGGATTTCAATAGTGTCAAGAGTTATCTAGTATATATATTACAATTTTCTACTTCTCGTAGTCCAAGTACTTGAGATATAACTAAGGGATTTCAATAGTGTTGAGAGTTAAATTTTTTTGACATAATTGCAACACATTTTACAAGTTATTTCTTCTACAAAATCTTAGAAATGGTTAATAGAGAGTTTGTTTTTTGTTTGTTTTTTTTTTTTTTTTTGTTTTTTTAAGTTTTATTTATTTATTTATTTTTGGTGGAAAAGGGAAAGTAGGAATAATCTACCTAGGTTGGACATGGAACATTATTGACCTACCTAGTCTACAAAATGTCATGATTTCAAATCTAAGCACGTTTTGTGCTGACAAGATATTTGAATCTCATGTATGGTACCAAATATAAATGATACTAGTTTTGTCATATGATTTAAAGTGGCGGTAAGTGGGGTTGTTGAATGGTTTTTTTTTTGGGCACCTATGATGAAGAAAGATTATTAATTCGCCTTATATGAATTTTTATGTGCATGGTTAGTTTTTATTTAAATTATGGTTGTTTGTTACTGAAAAACTAAAAACTCAAACTTATATATATTCTCATTTTTTTGTAAGTTTATTAAGATGATAATTTTTAATGTAATAGGTAGAGAGTATATATATGTTGTATATGCGGTGTGGTGAAGTACGTGAAAGATTAAGATCAACGTTCACGTCTATACAAATTTTGTGTACAAGTAGCAATGGAAGTGGAAAACACTCTAAAACTACATAAACTTAGGCTAGATAAGCCCAATCGCATAAGCTAGTATAGTTCTCTCCGTGCTTCTTCAAAATCAAAGTTACTAATCATTCGGAGCAAAAGTAAATCTTCCTATGAACGAACATGCTATGCTCGTTGTGTCATCTCCAACTTTGGTTGTAGAACTATCTAATCGTCTCCAAGAAATGACACTAAGGGTCTAAATCATCTATAACGAATCAACAACTCTCAGTTTCTCACAAGAACAAGAACTTTTTATGGCGCTCGGGGAAAGGCTTTCTGCCCATCACGATTAAGCTTCGAACAAAAGGTGTGGATATTGACCCAATATGTTTAGCTTGTGGAGAAGAGGTTGAGGCTGTGGAACAACAAATCAATAACTAACCCCTCATGGCATCAAGAGAGAAGTACGTAGACGCACAGCTAGCGCAATGCATGGCAGGCAATCACACGGTGGCAAACTAGCCCCCCCAACCAAGAAACTCACGAAGATTTGAACCGGACCCCTCCCTCCCTTTCATCTGCCAAGTTGGTCCTCGGCAGATTCGGCCTCATACGGAGCGGTATTACTCACAAATAATGGGACCTTTGTTGCACACTTGATCCACACATTGTAGAAGTAATGGCATGCAGAGAAGTCCTTTCATGGCTAAGAGATCGAGGCACCACCTCGTAAAGTTGGAGTCAAATTGTGCAAGAGCTATTGCTTCATTAACACTGAAATGCGAAGACAGGTCCTACACGGGGTATATTGTTAGTGAACCTGTCAGCTCATGTGCTTACTAGGGCGGTAGGCTCTCAGCTTGACTCTCACACTTGGGAATCTGTTCCTGATTGTATTAAGTTGCTATTCCTTATTTCAAATTAATAATAGATTAGTGTTTTGGTTAAAAAAAAAAAAAAAAAAAAAAAAAAAAAAACTCCCATAAAAAATAAAACTTAAAATTTTGTAGTTTAATCTTAGACCCTGACCCCATGCCTCTTTGACTCAGTCTAAGGGTTGTTGACATCCCTTCGCAAGCCATATGAAGCTTCCTTCTACACGAAAAGAGTTTTACTCCAATTTTCTTAGGCTATACAAACCATATCAATCACAAACGAACATACATCTAAATTGAAAGGAACTTCCTTATGATCATTTGGTGACTAAGGTTGTGAATTTTTTCAGTATACAACATTAATTGGTATTTACAAATTTTTCTTATAACTTAAAAAAAAAAAAAAAGAATAAGATGGGAACACCTATCACTTTAGCATCCCTTGTGCAATTTTTCCTTGGAATTCGCACTCGTAAAGCATACATGCAAACTTTCATGCTCATCAACTCTATATAGGTCAAAGTCCTTAGTAAGGGGAATTGTCGCGTTGTTTATATGCGATATGATGGAACATTCGTACAAACTCCTTTTAAAATAATATATAAAAATACATTTTCTAATACGATTCCATATTTGCTCCACAGGAGATTGTAGAGTAGTATTTAAGTTGGGATTATACAACCCCTCATGAGCTAACGTTTGTCATGGAGTTAGGGTCTTAGTTTAAGCGTCGTATCATTTTACTCAAAGGTTATCATAAGATATTACTATTAAATTAATTTTTACTAAAATACGTTATTTCAATTGCTAATCTATTATTTTTCACTGTTAGTTCTTTCTTATATGTATTAAATTAATTTTTTAGTAAAATACGTTATTTCAGTTGCGATCTATTATTTTTCACCGTTAGTTCTTTCTTATATGTTGCAATAACGTGCCTAATAAAACCCTAATACATTCTTATCTTTTTTTTTTACTCGTCCAACATGCATCTAAGTTCTGGCCTTTTGACAATCCTCTAAAGTGTTGGTTTAATCTTGAAATTTGAGTTTCGATATAAATTATTGTTTGATGATTAAAATTCTCATAGTTTCATAGGCGAATTGAAGGAATATTTGAATTTATTAGGTAAAATTATGTAAGGGAGAGACCGTGATACCTTGTACCATGCTATACATTGCATTTTATGGTTTTCTGTGCGTTGAAACATACAAATATTTTGGCGAATTTTTGCAGTTAGTTATTGGTTCGTTGAAGCATGGGTGAATATAGTTACTATTTTTAGTGGNAAAAAAAAAAAAAAAAAAAAAAAAAAAAAAAAAAAACTCCCATAAAAAATAAAACTTAAAATTTTGTAGTTTAATCTTAGACCCTGACCCCATGCCTCTTTGACTCAGTCTAAGGGTTGTTGACATCCCTTCGCAAGCCATATGAAGCTTCCTTCTACACGAAAAGAGTTTTACTCCAATTTTCTTAGGCTATACAAACCATATCAATCACAAACGAACATACATCTAAATTGAAAGGAACTTCCTTATGATCATTTGGTGACTAAGGTTGTGAATTTTTTCAGTATACAACATTAATTGGTATTTACAAATTTTTCTTATAACTTAAAAAAAAAAAAAAAGAATAAGATGGGAACACCTATCACTTTAGCATCCCTTGTGCAATTTTTCCTTGGAATTCGCACTCGTAAAGCATACATGCAAACTTTCATGCTCATCAACTCTATATAGGTCAAAGTCCTTAGTAAGGGGAATTGTCGCGTTGTTTATATGCGATATGATGGAACATTCGTACAAACTCCTTTTAAAATAATATATAAAAATACATTTTCTAATACGATTCCATATTTGCTCCACAGGAGATTGTAGAGTAGTATTTAAGTTGGGATTATACAACCCCTCATGAGCTAACGTTTGTCATGGAGTTAGGGTCTTAGTTTAAGCGTCGTATCATTTTACTCAAAGGTTATCATAAGATATTACTATTAAATTAATTTTTACTAAAATACGTTATTTCAATTGCTAATCTATTATTTTTCACTGTTAGTTCTTTCTTATATGTATTAAATTAATTTTTTAGTAAAATACGTTATTTCAGTTGCGATCTATTATTTTTCACCGTTAGTTCTTTCTTATATGTTGCAATAACGTGCCTAATAAAACCCTAATACATTCTTATCTTTTTTTTTTACTCGTCCAACATGCATCTAAGTTCTGGCCTTTTGACAATCCTCTAAAGTGTTGGTTTAATCTTGAAATTTGAGTTTCGATATAAATTATTGTTTGATGATTAAAATTCTCATAGTTTCATAGGCGAATTGAAGGAATATTTGAATTTATTAGGTAAAATTATGTAAGGGAGAGACCGTGATACCTTGTACCATGCTATACATTGCATTTTATGGTTTTCTGTGCGTTGAAACATACAAATATTTTGGCGAATTTTTGCAGTTAGTTATTGGTTCGTTGAAGCATGGGTGAATATAGTTACTATTTTTAGTGGACTGTGAATATTTATCTTTGTTTTGATGAACACTGCTTGTGATCCTTTTGAGCTACCCAGCTATAGTTTACTTTCTAATCTGTTTTTTTGAGGTGGCTTTTTAAGTTGAGTTTTATTAAATATTCTGGATTTTGTGCTGTTAATTACTAGTTTGATATGCTGTATGTTATGCACCTGGTTATCTCCATCCTTATATTATTTCTGCATAATTTTAACTAAATCAGTGTTTTGTTGAATTTTCTTATCCAGTTCTATCTGGTACTGCTAACTGCTGGAGATATCAAGGATTCTGGTATGTATCACTACACATATTCTCATTTTAATGTGTGTTATTGACTGATTATTTGTACTAAGGGCTGCTCCATTTTGTCTTTTCCTTTTGCTCAAACTGTGTGGTAGAAGTGTAATCTCGAGAGTACAAATCGTATTTTTTATATACATAAGAAGTGTACTCTTGAGAGTACAAATGTTATTTTTCATATACATCATAAGTATACACTTGACAGTATAAATGGTATTTTTAATGCATCAAATGGCAGATCTTATGTCATTTCAAGTGTATGTTAGCATTGAGCTTTCTCATTTGAATTGGTATACATAGATATAGTATGTGTTTTAGTGTTTGTGCGAGTGCACACATACTTCTAGTAAAATGCTGTGTATGTGTTTAGAAATTTACTCGATCAGAGTTGGTATTTTTCATGTGCATCAAATGATATATTCTTAGAACATTTTTCAAGTGTATTTTAGCATTAAGATTATATTTCTCATATGATACATATTTGTGTTTTAGTGTTTGTGCGAGTACATACATGCACACACGATTCCAATGAAATGCTACACACACACATATATATTTATTTATTTATTTCTAGAACTTTATTTGATCTTGAAGATACAAATGGTATTTTCATATGAATCAAATGGCATGTTCTTAGAACATTTCAAGTCTATGTTAGCATTGAGCTTTCACATATGAATAGGTATACAGACATATATGTGTTTCAATGTTTGTGCGACTACATTGCATACACACATGCATATATAATTCCAACGAAATGCTAGATTTATGTTTAGAAGTTTACTCGATCTTGATAGTATAAATGGTATTTTTTTTTTCATATGCATCAAATGACTGATCCTTAGAACATATATATGTGTTTCAGTGTTTGTGCGAGTACCGTGCATATACACATATAGTTCCAATGAAATGCTAGATTTGTGTGCAGAAGTTTACTCGATCTTGATAGTAAAAATGGTATTTTTTTTTCATATGCATCAAATGATTGATCCTTATTAGAACATATGAATTAGTACATATATGTGTTTCAGTGTTTGTGCGAGTACACTGCATATACACATAGTTCCAATGAAAAGCTAGACATGTGTTCAAAAGTTTAATTTGCTTGATTTTGAGAGTAAAAATGGTAATTTTCATTAGCATCTATCAAATGACAGGTCCTTAGAACATTTCAACTTTCAAGTGTATGTTAGCATTGAGTTTTTCATATGAATTGATATGCATACATATATCTGTTTCAGTGTTTGTGTGCACGCATACACACATATATAATTACTTACTATCTACAAATGTACTTATACTTGTTTTTTGTATATATTTTTTGTGTAGGGTTGGAGAATTCCTGATAACATTGTTGGAGCAAGGAATGTGGTGTATGCTGAGGATTCAATGTTAAGCAATGAAGAAAACTTCCAGGGAAATCTTGCTCCAAACATGGTGTAATGAACTAATTAAGGGCTAATGATGCACAACTTGCATGATTTGCATGCACTTTCTTTAATTATGTTTTGCTATGTTTAGTACTCCAACTAAAACTTGATGTTGTAATAAACTGGGTTGTGTTTTGAACTAATTTGCTTTTATATTCATCTTGTGTTATTGTGCATTTGTTTAATTTCTTCCTGCTTTGGTGTATTGAGTGATGATGTGTGGTGATTGTTCCTTTTTGGCAATCGTTTGCTGCTCAGGATCATTTCATACCCATGAAAGAGATCCTAGGATTCCCCTAGTTATTGATTTTAATTTGGATATCCATTAGGAAAGTGATTTTCATGTCTTAGGATTTTTTTTTCTTCCTGTTTTTACTTGAATGGAAGCTAAGGATTCATAGTAGTCTCTTTGGTCTTATGATCTTTTCTTCTTGAGATGTATTGATACTAATTTGATAGCAATAAGATAGGTGTTTGGTTTTCTCTTTATCGTGGTGTATTGATACTAATTTGATAATAATAAGATAATTGTTTGATCCTCATCTCCATTCTCAAGATGTATACTAATTTGATAGTAATAAAAAAGGGTTGGGTGTGTCCGACCCTCCTAGGAGTTAATTTTTCAAGTTTAAAAAGTCTTTCTGTTCATAATTACATATGACAAGCATGGCACATTTATGTTTATGTATTATATGCTCAACATGTACAAGGGAGCCATAGTCTCTTTGACATGGGGTTGACTCTGATATCAAATTATTGAAACATGCATGTGCTCCATCTCAACTAAAAACCTAGATAGTTGAATTGCACATTCATGTTTATATACAGCTAGGGATGCGGCTGTGTGGGATGGATGTGTGGCTATGTGGCTATGCCAATCGCGGTCTCGAGACAAGCCACGAGTCCACGACGGCATTACATCAGTGGTTACAGATTGGCAACGGGTCTAGGGAGTGGTGTCCTACGGCAAGGGTGACCGCGGAGACATCCACCATTCAACCTTTTACTTGTCAATTCGATGTTGACCTATCTCCTGGGCTAAGGTTGGTAACATCCGGCACAATATTGTTTAATGTTGATGGTGATTTCATGGTTGCAACAAACGGCATATTTTACTGTGTGCAGGATTCCCTCATGGCTGAAGCTATGACATGTAAGGAAGCTCCCGGGTGGGTGAAATCAAGCTCTACTTAGTGGGAAGATAGATATATTTTATTTAGGTTCCATTATTTTTTATTGCAAGCCCCTTAGTAGTTCCTTATTAACTTGTGATTTTCAGTATACTCCTCGGCCAGCGAATCATTTCACTCATGCTTTGGCTAAGGTGACTGGTTCTCAGTCCGACTGTATAAACTAGGAAGGTGTTCTCCCTCATTTTCTCCTTGATGTGCTTTAATATATATTTTTGAGTTGGTGGTTTTCAAAAAAAAAAATATATACTACACAAGAAAATATAATTAGGCCATTGAACTTTAAAAAGTGCAATAGACCCCTTCAACAAGTTAAAAGTGTGCACCAAATAACATGTTTTTCAAGTCACCAGCTGGTCATCTTGTTATTGTAATTGATTATGTGTCTTTTTTTTTATAATCATTTCTATTTATAATAGCAAGATGACTGGTTGGTGACTTGAAAAATCTATTATTGGGTTCAATTGCACACTTTTAACTTGTTGAGGTAGTCAATTATTTTTTTAAAAAAAAAATATTTATATATATAAAGCGATTTAATTGTATTTTCTTGTATAATCCAGGGCTCAATTTAAACATTTAAAAAAAATTATAAGAAATTAGGACTTGAAGATGGTTGGTAAAGTCCAATTTGACTATGCATCAAATTGAACATTTTCCTCTTACAATGACCAAAGAAATTGAAGAGCAACTTCCAAAAAGCCATAGAAATTTTTGGTTGTTTTTAAAGTAGGAAAACTTTGGAACTAAGGGGTCAAATTGTCAATAGAAAAATAAAAGGTGGTAGAAAGGAGGCTTAGCCTAGGAAGCAAGCTGAAAGGCTGAAAGGCTGAAAGAGATGAAATGGCTCCATACAATGTATGCATGAGGATAAATAAGGAATATTTTATATTATTTGATGGCTTTTTGGGAATCTGCATATGGTCCCAAATTCAACACTGATCTGCCGACCACAATTTCTAGTCAATTTGATGCGCGTGGAGTTTGGTCATCTATCTTTTTTCCTATTTTGCCTCCAACTCCGATTTTATTTTATTTTTAAATATAATGTCAACATTTTTATAGATAAAAAAAATGATACTACGTAATTTTTTAATAAATAATTATCATTTTATTTTAAAAAAAATTCACTACCAATTTCTATTTACAATGATAGATTGTGTATTTCCAGCATGGTAAAAATTGTTTTAATTTTTATGTCCTATATAAATTATAAACATTAACATTAACAATAGTTATTAAATTCAATCCTTAAATATAATCTTTTATATGATCCCGTTAGCCCAAAGCGCCGTCATCTCTCAGACACAGATACGCCATTGTGTTTTTTTTTTTTTTTTTTTTTTTTTTTTTTTTTTTTTTTTTGTGTTGTGGTATAAAGCTGGATGGGGTGTACATGGTTGACTGTAAAGTGGTAAGTGGTAAGTTGGGGATAGCCCATAGGTGCTCTTATACTTTTATTATTTTATTGGTTAGCGTACACAAGAAAATGAGGTGATGCAACTTTAATTTGTTTCACACATTTAATTATGGTTTTGGTTTATTTTGAACACTTAAACAGATCATGCTTGGACCGACGACTTTAAAGATTTATTTAATTAATTAGGATTAACTTATCCTAAACGTTTCTTAGATTTTCTCTTGATTATTATAGTTGTAAAGTCTTTACAAATTTAAACCCAAAAAAAAAAAAAATCTTAGTTAGAAAATTATCACATAAAATGCATTTTAAAAAAAAAAAATTTGTTGTTACATGACAACTACTTTGGCTAGATGAAGGAGAGGCAGTTGTGGCTATTGCCTCCATCCCTCATTGTAGTGCAGCTAAAGAAAGGAGGAAATAAGAAAGAATAATTAGCACTTCATTAGATTTGGTATATTGTAAATCAAAGATAATTAGCACCTCATCACTATCATTACCCTTTATTACTTGTCGTGCCGGCATCAAGTTTACCTAAACATCTAATCTAATTAAGAAAGGGAATTTTTTTTTTCTTTTTACTTTCATCCTTAGCATCCCTATCCCTCTTTGACGCTACTAAGTTAATTTAAAAAGTCAGACAATTGACTTAATAATCATAAAATTTTAAGTTCGACTCTTCATGGGAGCTGTTTATTAATCTTCGTGGTCTGAGTTGGTTGGCTATGAACTAACTAAGTTAGTTTATCTCCTTGTAGAAATGAATAGTTAAAGCATTTTTATTGATGAAAAACATTCCCAAATCAAGCGATAAAAAGTATAGTGAAAAATAGATGAGAGTCTAGCATTATTCTTATAAAATATGTTTTATATATATATATATATATATATATATATATATATATATATATATGAAAATGGTTGATAGGTAAGTGGATTAGGAAAGGTTGGTATGGGGTATGAAAAATGGTTGTTACAACCTACAACGTGTACCCTTATCCTTCCCATAAATATAAACAATAAATATCCTCTAAAAAGAGAAGTTTGTGTTTTCTTTGCTTCAATTCATAATTGACAATTGTCAAAATACCATAATTATTGATTAAACCTGACTCACAAGACATACAAGTATAAAGTATCAGTATGAAAATATATTGAATTCCTACTTTTTTAAGTATAAAAAATAACAAATTATTTATTCCAACACGAAAGAAAAGAATTAAAGTAGAAGTATAGAAGATTTTAAAGAATCGTATACAAATTTCTATACATATCTTTAACTTGCTCACCTACCCACTTCTTCATACATGTGAAAGCTCCATAGACCATAATGATCATGATTAAACAAAAGGGAAAAAATGTCAATGCAAAAGATATACTTAGCATTAACATTCATGGATGTTGCTATCACATAATTGCATGCTTATGACATTTCCACATCAATGGAACTGTTGCTGATCTTTTGACTATGTATATCCAGCTGTTTTTGAGATCTGTATAATAGTGCAACAAGTGAAGCTTTGCAGGGTTAAATTCCCCTACCTAAACTCTTCCCACCAACTTTTTAGGTGATAAAAAAAAAAATTCACAATCACTATCTGAAAGTGTGCACTGAGTAAATCTCAACTTATAACCCTAACCAGCAAATAACCACAAGAAAACAAACCAGCCTAAGTTGTCTGCTCTCTTCCCACCAACTTGTGTTGCCTGTTGATAATGCCATCCAAAGCTTACCAAACAATCACCAAAATCTTTAACATATATTCCCCATGCAAAAGTTAACACCATATGCACCTAATCATGGCACAGATTACCTTTCATAAGGCTACCACATGATTAGCTAAACAAAAGATTATCAGCCAATTCTTGAATGGGTAACAAAAGCAGAATTGACCAACTTTTCTATTGCATTTGGATGAGGGTTCAGTTCAAGTGCACTGTAAAAACATTGGTCATTTGCCCATTTAAGGTCAATTTATGAGAAAGTCACCAAAATGACACTAGGGCAAGAGAGGGTTACAAAACATGTACCATGCTCTCCTTTGTTCAGAAAACACTATACATGAATAGATGGTAACAATGAGAGTAGTGACTATGGTTCCGAAAACATGCCACTCTTATTTTTAGAGCGGCCTCTCTATGAGATGAGTTAGATAAGATCCTCCAAAGAGAGAGTGTAGCATATGGTATGGAGAGGAGTTATCTCTCTTCTTCAACAAAGGTCGAAGAACTTTGTGGCGGTATGGCAACATTGTCCAGCTGATGCAGACACTCATCGACGCCCATTTGCCCAATGCCTGTTGTTGCCAGGTCTTGCATAAGGATTTTTATGGACTTGACCTTGCTTTGGGATGTCTTGCAATTCCATAACCTGTATCGTCCGCTGCTTCTTGGCTAAAGAAAAAGTGAAAAACCATTAGTATGGGCTTCAAGAAAGAAATTCATTCAAGTAACAAGCACCATATAAAAAACAACTAAATCTGAAAACTTCAAAATCAAGTGAACCATGTGCATAGTTAGAAACTAACCATTTGCAGCTTCTTGGTAGCGTTCCTGTAGTTTCCTCTTTGCCGCTTCCAATTTCGCTTGAACTGAATCCTCATCTGAAGTCTTTAACTTCTAATCAAACGAAATTATATTAGTTAGATAAACAATCAATTTTCTACTTATATGTAAGTGAACTCCAGTTTGATCCTCACATTTTGGTTGGAAACAACCGGCCTCTTCTGAAGCTTGCTTTTATCTGGTTTCTGCTGGAACTTTTGCTCGACAGCTGGTCTTGTTGGTCTTCCTGGCCCAAAGTCACCAGCAGAAGGCTTATTTAGCTTAGAGTCAGTTGCCTGTTTCTTCATTACGACTTCTTGCTTCTTCGGTGGTTCATTCTTAAAGTCTCTGGGAGTAACATTTGGCCTGTCATTAAATTGTTGTTTCCTAACAGGAATATTATGGTTCTCCACCGAGGGCTTTCTGCCATTTTCATGGTTCTTGTTGAATTCCCCACTGTTTTGAGGATCTGAAACAAAATCCCCAATGAGAAAAATAAATCTCTGTTAGTGGGGAATTCTATTAAGAACCAAACAGCAAAAGCTATACTTTAAATAATTAAGGGTGCATATTGAACTCACTTCCATCAAAGTCCATGCCGTCAAAGAACTTCAGAGTTCAAGTGAGCAAAACAAAAATAAACAAAAACCAGTCAGTGCTAACTTTTAATGGAGCATAGCAAGAGTAGATTTGTTCAAGAATGTTTAGAGGATGTGTACCTGTGAAAAATCCATTGAAGCAGTCGTAAAGAAAGCACCCTCATCCAAGGGTGGAGAAGGAAGTCCCTCCTCCTCCTCCTCCTCTTCATCAACAACTGATGCTTTTACAGACTCTGGAGTGCTTTCTGCACATTTAAAAAATAGTCCATAAATCAATCTTTAACCTTATCTTGAGCGTGTTTATATCCCAAACAAAGGCTCCTAACAACTACCTGTAATGGCTGCTGTAGCTTGGACCCACTCATCTACCATGACCTTCCAATCCCTACAATCAACATGAACGGAACAAATCAGTGAATGAAGCTATGGACACAATTGAGCTTATTCAGCCATCACATGCAGTGTGACTGAAAATATATTTGATCATTAGGCAAACAAAAGTCAAATAAACTCAGGCTATAATCTAGCTTCCTAATTAATGCCATACATTTATAAAATATAAGTTCTAGACAACAGTGATAATGTGAAGAGCAGTACTATTCAAAAAGGGGAAACAACCACATACATGTAAATTAATAAATGAAGATAACAAATGTTATTGATTCAAAACTTTAATTTAGCCTTAGGTTGCAGAATCCAGGTACTAAAGGGTTAAAGATTTCGTAATAAAATCCTTATATGGAATTAGCAAATAAAGTAAGCTTTTCATAAGCAAAGGAAACTAGGAAAGTGTTTTCAAAAAAAAAAAAGGAAACTAGGAATGTCAAAATTAGCAAATAACAGATGGAATGGAAGAGGGTTTTGTAACAAAAAGCTAGAATCATTTAAAAGCAACAAGCCAAGAATTACGTACTCGATCAATGTCCGGACAAGATGCTTAATCTGTTTAGATCCATGTTTTCGTAGACCATTTACAGTTTTCCCAATCTCTGTGGCCTGAAACAAGAGTGATTCAATTAAGTCACTGCTACTAAAGAAACACATATCAATATCAAACTAGACTTTCCAGTAAAACAGAAAGCAAAAGATCAAACCTTGAGTGTCTCCACAGACAAATCCATCAATTGAAGCCTCCTCAGGGAATCAAGCAATATAGCATCAGACTGTCATCAAAAAAGGGAAAAAAAAAAAAAAAAAAAAAAAAAGGAAAAAAAGCACCACAGATCAAAACCCACCAATGCCATTATTAATCATGCAAATTAAACTGGCAACATATAAATTAGCACAAAAGCACTTGCAAGAATCTGTAAAAGCTATAAAAATCTTAGAAATATATTTATTTGATGAACCAATAGAGCATCTAAGTTTCCAAATACTCCTGGGCATGCTCAAGAACATAAAGTGATGTTTAAACCCAGAATCTAGTGAATTGATAAAGTTGGAAAAGGGAACAATTTAAACACACTAAAACCAGTTACTGAAAAGATACTAAAAAAAGAAATTCATATAACAAAAGATTCAACAACACCAATTAAAAGTAAACCTCTTCTTCGTAGTTATCGAGAACCCCCTTGATCCTCAAGACCTCCCGGACAGTCAAAGACTCTTCCTCAATCTCATCAGTCAATGCCTCAGCATCACCATAGCTGTAATTGCTGACCTGCTTCACATTCATCTCCATCTCCGCACGATCATCCAGGCTCTCACTGGTTTTGCTCTCTTTACTCGCACCATTCTCGAATTCCCGGCCGAACTTCCGCTTCTCTTTGACCTCGTCGTCCTCGTTGGGCAAAGCCAATTCAACGTTGTTGCAGCCGGAGCACCTCGTGGCTTTGCACGTGAAGAGCATCTCAGCAATTCGATCCCTCCTCAATTTGAACTCCTTGGGGCAATCCATGGCCGCCACCATAACCGCGCACTCGATGATACCAAAGATGTCGGAATTCGCACTCCGGAAATAGTCCCTCCATTTATCCATAGTCTCCGAACTCGTATCCATAATCGCCGGAACCCTCCCCAGATCGGAACACTCAAATATATCCAAATTCAATTAATCTAAGACAATAATACCCTCTCCGGATGATCGGAAATCCAACGGAGTTTGATCCCTAGATTGATTCTTTTTTTACGGAAGCCTGGCTAAATTTAATTCACCTAGATAATAAATAAACCAGTCAATCTATGTTTCTATGCTATTCTGGGAAAACTCAGACACAAAAAGGGAACGGAAACTGATACCAAAGCTCTGTTCAGTAAGTTCGGACGATTTACAAGTACGATGATGATATATTCCCACAAAAATCAATCGGGAAAATCCAGAACAAAAAGTTATTCAAGAAAACTCCGGGGAAGAATATATGTCTCTCTCTCTCTCTCTCTCTGTATTTTTATTCCCTCTCCTAACCGGAATACAATACAAGGTGCCTCTGCTCAGAGAAGAGAGAAGCCGAGTCTTCTGTCTTTTCTATAATTTTCTACTGCAATCTTTTTTTCTTTTCTTTTTTCCTTTTGGGTTTATTTTTAAGGAAATTGTTTGTTTTTTTTTTTTGAAACGGAAATTGTTTTAATATATATATTTTGCGGGGTGGGAATAAGATAAGGATAGGTGGGCAGTACAAAGAATGGGCTCACAAGATCTTACCAATCTTTTAGAGATTGTTTTAGTTTTGATCCCAAGATTATTAAACTATTATTATATTTAGTATCTGATCATTAATTTTTTCATACTTGATTCTATGATTTTTTTTAAATTACATTAGTCATTTGACCTAATTTATGATCATTAATGACAAAATTTGTTAGTTGAAAAATGTCACAAAAAATTACAACTTATTCTTCAAAATAAATTATTTGACTATTATGTACTCACGTTCAATAATATAGAGATACAAACCTGATCACTGACAATCAGAAATTAGATTAGAGGACCAAAAGGAGCAGGATTTTAAAAGTTGTGAATCAAATGTTAAAAGAAGTAATAATCGAGAACCAAATGTAAAAAATGATAAAATAGTAATAAGATGAAAGGTGAACAAATAAAATAAAACAAAATAAAAAGACCTTCCCATCTTTTACTCCGTAATACTAATTAATTTATTGCCATAAACTTATTTTGGAAATTTTCATTCAATTACTTCTTTTTTTTACCAAAATTTACACTTTTCCTGGAAAATGTATATGGTAAGTTTTTAATAAAATTAAAGATTATTACTAAAACAAAATATAAACTTTTGCCGGCGATGACTATTTCGACCAAATTTATTTAGATAGATATAATTTAGTACTAAAATTTCAAAGTTAATACGATTTTATTCAAAAGTTTTATATATCTAAATGTAAAGAATATAAATTATATAATTAATAACTAATTATTTTGAAATATATTTATGTCCTTAAAAATTATCTACATATTATTAACTAACAACTAATTTTTATCAAACACTTATTCACAAACAATTAATAATATAGCTAGTTAAATCAATTAATTGCTAACAATTAACACAATCTACCAACCGTTAATAGCTAATCACTAAATATAGCCAAAATATTGTAACATCTACCATATAAATAAACGATATATGTGACGAAATGTTTGATGCAAAACAACTACAGACTAATTTATATGACTTATTTAGAGTGTTGATATAAAATATAAAATAAAATAAATAGTAGTCAATAGTACTCAAAAAAAATAGTAGACAATAAAAAAAAATAGGGATAAGGGTCAAATAGACCTTCAAACTATACTCAATTGTGTAATTAGGCCCTTCAACTTCAAAAAGCTCCAATTAGGCCCTCAAACTTGTTATTTTGGAACAAATAGACCATTTAATCTATTTGTGACCTATAATTGCAGGTTAACAAGAATTCCGGCCACCTCCGACGATCCTCCGGCGAACAAAACAAAACCATCAACCACCGGCGACCGTGACGGTCGCCGGTGGCGTCCGACAGTGGAGATGGCGACCAGTAGACTGGATATGGCGACCAATTTGGTTGCCATCTCCGTTGTCGGACGCAACCGGCGACCGTGACGGTCGCCGGTGGTTGATGGTTTTGTTTTGTTCACCGAAACTTCGTCGGAGGATCGTCGGAGTTAGGCCAAAATTCTTATTAACCTGCAATGATATGTCACAAATAGGTTTAAAAGGTCTATTTGCTTCAAAATAATAAGTTTGGAGGCTTGCTTGGAATTTTTTGAAGTTGAAGGACCTAATTGCACAATTGAGCAAATACATCATCACTAAGCTATTTTCTTTTAGAGATACATATGATAATAGATTTTATGTATAGATAATTGAAAGATATTTTCAAACGTTTAATCCCCTTGAAAATAAAATAAAATTTACAATGACTAGTAATCTAGTATACAAGATCTTGAGGATGCATATTATTTTTCTTTTGATAGTGTAGATCTTGTGACATTTTCTCAATGAGAGCCACTGAGATGTCAATTGAGTATCAGATGCTTGGCTGAGGATGCATATTATACTTATTAATATAATAAAATATTGATCAGTTATATATAATCTGTAAATAATTTCAATTGTTACTTTATTTATTGAAGGTTGGTAACAGAAGTTTTAAAACTTTTTTTAACCCGTCGTGATCTCTATGTTTGTGAGAGTGGTTTTAATGTCACTATTATTTCATTTTTTTCTGAGTGAATGGAGATGCAGTATATGTTTAGAAAGTGTATGTAAAAATCTTTTTAACCTTTCCTCCCTTGTTGAATCAATATGTAGCAACCTAAGTGATTTGTTTAGCTTTTTGTATTTCACAAGTTTTATTTGAGACGCATGTTATTCTCGGTGAAAAAAAAAAATTGTAGGAAATTGTATTTAATAAAGGGAAAATGGCATCTTTAGTCCCTGAGTTATAGGGGTAGTGTAGACTCAGTCCCTGAGTTATGGCTGTATGCGAGTTTAGTCCCTCAGTTATTCGCAAAGTGGCGAGTTTAGTCCCTGGCCATTAAATTTGACGAAAAAATTAAAAAATATTCAAAATTTGAGGGGTAAAATAGGAAATTCACATTTTATTATTCTTCTTATATCAAAACCACTTTTACAACATTATTTTTCACTTCTTAGCCTAATTATTTTCAAGATTTTTCATTTTTAAAAGCATTTTAATAACTTTCAAATGACTTGTTAGGAACCTGACTCTCGTATAACACACTTAAAACTTAGCACAAATAAAGAAATGCATGATCATTGTATTTAGGTGTATGAAACACACTATCCTAACAAGTTTTTATCTTTTTACTAAGCAACAAATGTAATAAAATTAAAACTTTTGAGAATTTTTTACACACTATCCTATCTCAAAAGTTTTAATTTTATTACATTTGTTGCTTAGTAAAAAGATAAAAACTTGTTAGGATAGTGTGTTTCATACACCTAAATACAATGATCATGCATTTCTTTGTTTGTGCTAAGTTTTAAGTGTGTTATACGAGAGTCAGGTTCCTAACAAGTCATTTGAAAGTTATTAAAATGTTTTTAAAATTGAAGAATCTTGAAAATAATTAGGATAAGAAGTGAAAAATAATATTGTAAAAGTGGTTTTGATATAAGAAGAAGAATAAAATGTGAATTTCCTATTTTATCCCTCAAATTTTGAATATTTTTTAATTTTTTCGTCAAATTTAATGGTCAGGGACTAAACTCGCCACTTCGCGAATAACTGAGGGACTAAACTCGCATACATCCATAACTCAGGGACTGAGTTTACACTACCCCTATAACTCAGGGACTAAAGATGCCATTTTCCCTTTAATAAATGTATGAAATATTATGAATTTATGATTAGTGATTCGCTCATTTTCTGTGTTTATTATACCTTATAAAATATCTTTCTAACATTTTCTACCAACAAATTTGTATTGTACACCATTGAAAGGCATGGGCTAAGCGAGTAATTAAAACATAATTATTGTATAAGAATGTCACAAATTTAATTGTTATTAATATCCTCTCAATCGAGCAAGCATGGGCCAGAGTTGATAAACTCATCATAGATTCATATGGTATTACATTAGAAGTTCCATCAAAAATGTCTCAAGATACTTTTAAAAAAATAAGTAAATAATATTGAAATATCACTACAAGAAAACATTGAAATTCACCTACATATTTCATTAATGTACTTACAAAAGTATGTTGATAATTAAATAATTATAAATTTTATTGATTTACTTATATATATCTTTTCACTTGTAAATTTAATTTATCTTGTAATTCATGTTTATTAATTTTCTATGCAAATTGAATTATTAATCTTTTGGCCATTTTTATTAATTTTATAGTTGATATTGTAGAATTTTCATTGCATTATAATTTATAAAATATGTATATATTCAACTATCCAGCTGCACTAAATAAAAATAAATAAATAAATAAAAACCTACCCCATATAGTATAGGAGTATTTTACAATACCTTGCTATAAATATTGGAACATGTTTGGAATATTTGAAATATGTATATTTTTTATCAGGCAGTTTGGGTAAATTTGTATTATTTTTAAGGAAAATTACACTTTTTTCTCATGAATTATAGGCTTATAGAACTTTTTCAACCTAAGTTATTCATGCATCTATATGTATCCCCTCAGTTATTTTAAAAGTGAATTTTTTCTTTTGGTGTTAAATGGACATTTTTACTCTTAAAATAATTATTTCATTTATTTTTCTTCCCCAACAAATTATTGCTTATATGTAGAAATGACTACAATTTGATTTGAATCGAACCAGTCAACCAGACACTAGCAACCAACCTGAGACAGTAAAGACGGTTCTTGTTATGATTTAGAACTGGGAAAAAAATACACAAATAATTGTTGAAATTAGACTATTTAATAAATAGAAAATAAAATTTACAAAAATAAATAAATAAATAAATTTTAAATCAACATTCGAACCGAAACTGGAATCATAATAAATACGAATTGGAACTGAACAGATTTGTAAATATAACATTACTCACTAGATAATAGTCAAACTGAACTATTGTATATGATCTCTATTTCTTCTGAATATATCATGTATACATTTATGTGTGCTTATTTATTTATTTAAAAAGGTTAAATTAAAGTATGCTTCTTAATATTAAAAACGACTAAATATTTAAAGGAAAATGGTATGCATACTACGTAGAAAAACTGAGTGTTTAATTTTTATTGAATGAAGAAAAATAAATGAACAAGAATTATGACATACTCCCCAAAAAAATTTGCTTACAGATGTTTATTTACGAGTGAGTATTCACGTGGAATTGGGGTCAATTTCTCCACCGCAGCGGGTTGGGTGGTATGTAATTTTGAGCATTTGTGTGTCCCAATAGTAGTAGAAGACGACGAGGGTCCGCCGGCTCGGCTTCCCCGCCGCGGCGCGTTGAAACGAATACGAAATCATGTGAAGGTCAAGGAATGCACTAAATTAAGGCCCCACTTCTCGTGGTCCCATGTGAAAATTATTATCTACCTATAAACTTTAAAAAAAAAAAAATCCCTTACATATTTCAATTTTTTTTTCAATGTTTAAAATGAATTTTCAATGACTAATCACGGTTATTACCACAATCGGATCAGTTTTAAGATATGAGTTCACTAGTTATGCTTTCTTGTATATAGCTTTGATTTTAAATGATATTGAAAAAGACAATTTATTTATAAAATCTAGTAAATTTTTTTTCATCACAAATCATGCAGTACAGGTTAAGATTATTGTAATTATAGTTGATGTGATATGTAACAATTTAATTAATTAACTAAATAGATTTAAAATTGAAAATGAACAAACTACTTGTTACGAGTTGTATATAAATCAATCTTTTGCCCTATCCTAGTATATAAATGAGACTATCATATTGTTCGGTTGTTCCCTACTTTGAGGACTTGTAGTATGTTGATACATACAAAAACATTAAAGCATTGGCAATTCCATCTAAGTTAGTTGGGTTATTGACTTAGTAATCACAAAATTTTAAATTTAATTATTAGTGAAAAAAAAATCTATTGATCTTCATGATTTGAATTAATTAACTATAGACAACCTATGCTGTCTTATCGTACGTGGTCATTTGTTGGTTAAGCTAGTATCATGAGACCGAATTTATTTAATACACACTCTCAGAGTCTTTGATAATGACTGCAGTATGCAAGTTTCCCTTGTCACCGAAACAGATAAAAGCATTTGTGTATGCTTAAGCATCATTACTCTCTACAATCCCATGTATATACACGCCAATTTGATGTTTTACACTAACATAACGTTGTTCTGAGATTTATTTAAAATATTTTAAAATCCATTTTATATATGTTAGTTGTTGTATAGTAATGATTTTATTGATGCAATGGCATGTCGGCCGTTGAATACTAAGAATGGTGCAGTGGGTATGCTCTCATAAGCCGCAAGAATTTAGTAAAATAATTATTGAGGTTGATAGTAGGTTGTTATGAAAATGAAAGAACATGTAAAAAAAACACGACAACAAAAATAAACACATGATTCATGCATGTGATCAGATTTTTTCACGACTGCTAGACCCTCAAGGCTCTAGCTAATTAATGTGTAAGAAAGAAAAGGATAATACTAACACGTACGTCAATCCTTCCAAACAAACAAAAACGTTTTCTTCCATACAATTATATACTAACATTAATCCATTGAGAGAATGAGACGGGACGTTTATTTTCTAGTTTAACTAGATATCTTAGGTTCGAATAATGGGAATGTAATTACCTTGAAATTCATGATGAAGCAGATTATTTTTATCAAATATTTTCCTAAATATTATGATATTTGAGTAATTTGAGAAATATTATAATTCTTTATATTTTTAGCTATCGTGAATTCATTAAACTAAATCATATTTAAAACAAATCAAACGAACGTAATAAAAAAAAGTAATTAAAAATGTAAGTACGTGTGATATTGTAACTAATTTTAGCATGACACGCAATGATGTCAAACACAATTAGTTCATCATCGTATATACCTTAAACGTAGACACGTAGTGACACCTGTCGTGTTACACTTCGTAATTACAAATTGTACCATGTTTGATGTGAGTAATTCGAAAGGAAAATGATAACAGTGCAATTTGAATTTAATATAAAATTTTGTATATCTTGTATATATTATACTAAAAATAATTAATAAAAGATTGATAATTCTCTCTGTATCTCTCTTCATCTCCCTACTCTCCATTGCATATTGTTTTATCTGTTCACAAGAGGATTCGTCTGGTTTCACAACAATCTTAAATTTTTGTTCATAATTTCTTATATTTATTGAGTTTCATCAATATGTTTAATCAAATACAAAAGAACGAAAAATTAGGAAAATTGTAAAGAGGTATGTATTAATATTGTACTGAAAATGCCAAAATATCGGTAATGTGGGAGCACACGTGTTTCGAATCTGGAGCTTGCAACCGATTTCTGACACGTCAAAGTATTTACGGATAGGATAAGATGAGTCAGTTACAGCGTTGCAGCATTATTTTTCGAAAATAACACGTGTTCAATGTTCCTTGCTTACTTGGTCAAATCGGTGGGCCTATCTTGTACCACATGCAACAAAACCATTTCTCTGAAAAACCAAAAACCGCGTGAATATTTTATATATACGAAAATAAAATGGAGAAAACAGAGTGTGAGATATTATATATTATTATTGTACACCTATAATAATAATAATTATCCATTTATTATAAGTGTAGTGTACTCCGTATTAGCGATTCCAATTGAGAATGTGATTTGTAATGTACACTAAAATTATATTACAATAATATTTTTTTTGGCAACAAAAAGCACGATTTTATGTAATCGTATATAAAAGAGATGAAGATCTTGTGGGTTGGATTTATCCTACTTTGAGACCCCTAACAATTACAATGTTTATACAATTATACATATATTTTTAATAATATGAGTGGCCAACTTGTAATCCACCATATCGAAACCTATCACCCAAAGAGTAGACCAACTCTTTTTAGCTCGACTTTAGTGAGTGCCTAAAATTTTCAACTTAACCCACCTTAATTAGATGGTAAGACGGATTAACGTATGGCACTCGACCCGTTTTAACAGCTCGAAATGTCGCATTTCCATATAATCCACCTTGATAACAGTCGTTATACCGTGAACCATGGTCCACAATGCATTGTAGACCGTTCATCATGGTTGATATTGTAATTATGTTGAAAGGAAACTGTAGTTGCGCAGAACATAGGTCGTTTCATTCGTCTGAAATTGCAGTTGTGTTGAACTGATACTGCAATTGTGTTGAACTGATACTGCAGTGTGTTGAACGGATGAAACGACCTTTGTTCCACGCAACTACAGTACCCTTTCAACACAACTGCAGTATCAGCCATGACCATGGTGGACCATGTTCCACAGTATAATTTGCGCCTTGATAACATGGTGAGATGGACTAATTTGTCCCACCCAACCTGTTTTAACCGCTCCAAATGTCACATTAAGAGCATCCGTACTAGTAGTTATTTCTAGGTTTATTGGATGAGGTGGAAGAGAGATATGATGATTTGGATGAGAGAGAGGAAATTGTTTTTTAAGGAAGAAATGGTTTATTGTGGATCCTAAGAGGAAAGAGAAAAGCAATAAATATCATGCAGGTCCGCGCGTTCAGCACACAATGGCTCCGAGAGGGCGCGTAACTCTTTAATTTTTTATTTTTTGTTTTTGCAGATCTGACATTTATTTTCTTTTTGTTTTTTCCTCCCCTTTTATATTCTCTTTCTTAATCACACCTACAAAAATTAAAAAAAAAAACGCGAATAAATTCCATTGATAAGGATGCTTTAGGAAGTGGTATAGCATTTTTTTTAATTTTTTTTTAAAAATTGGTGAATGGTAAATTCCACTTAATCCGGCAGGGAATTTCTTAATGCTCTAAAAAAATTTAATCCGGCAGGGAATTTCTTAATTTGGCCATACAACTTTTTGTTTTTTGTTTTTACCGCGCCAGTCAATGGTGTTAATTGCAGGTCACGTGGGTTCAAACTCATGACCTACCATTTGGGAAATCACTTCGTGTTATTAGAACACAAAATCATTTAGCATAATTAAATTAGTTTAAGACAATTCAAATAAATATGCAAACTATTTAACCTTTTTTTGTTTGCTAATTTTTTCTCTAATTTTAGCATATTTTACCTTTATCAGTAAAAACAACAATAAAAAATAAAAAATTGTATGTTTCCGGAGATGACGAGGTTGAAACGTTGAATGGATGAATTGCGTGTTTACTTGCGGTAATGTGTTGTTTGTTAGTCTGCCGTTATTTCTGTTTTTTTATTAAAAATAAAAATAAAAATTGATGCAGTGTAGTCCTCTAATTTTAATGAATTTCCCTTTCAGGCACAAACATTTTGATTTGATGTTTGGAGAAAGCAACTTTTGAACAAGAAAATGTTAAATTAGTTGCAATCTAGTTGTTGTGTGTGTGTGTGTGTTTTTTTTTTTTTTTCCTGAAAAGGTTGTTGTGTTTTATTAGTGTTGATATGGTTGCAAGCCACCACGCCCGGCTCCACCCGCTTCCTTTCTTGAAATTTGTGGACTTCTATTACTCTCAACAACTTTCTTTCTTTTTTTTTTTCATTAATTTTTATTTAATTTATAAAATAAATGAGTAACTATTGCATGGTACATGAATATTTTAAAATAATGTTATTAGGTATGATTTTTAATTAGTCAAAAAATTTTAAATAAGGAACAAACTGTTAAACTTAATAATTATAAGTTGATAAGTTCAACTTTCAATTTGAGTAACATATTGATCACAAGACAATACAAAGCTTGCCCAGTGTACACTCTTGAATAGTGATTGCGTGTTTATCTCGTTACCGAAAAATTAAAACATCAAATAGCAAGATGGTAGATTACATACTAAAATAAATAAATAAATAGAAACGAAGAACATAATACAAGTATAACAGTATTTCTATTTACATAAAAATTACCTTCCTTTTAGCTTATAATATCATTCTTAATCATTAACATTATAGAATTTTTCATTGATTAGTTAGTATAATTCTGTCAATTATTAAGTGGTAGTCAAAATGCGGCTCAGCATTATCATTTACGGAGTATCAAATTAGATGGTCCCATCTTACAATTAGTGTTTTATTTATTTATTTATTATTAATTACTGTATAGACTATAGAAATACAAGTTTTTTTTTTTTTAACATCCGACAGATTTGATACCCGAAAACAACGAAAATACAAAAACAAATAAATAAACACATTTTTAAAAACATAATAATTTGAATAAAGCACGAAACCAGTAAAATAACTAAATTGTGCCAACCAGACACCAACTATTAAAGAATACTGGGGAAGGAAGAAGTCAATCTCAATTATTTTTCATGTGAAACAATTTTCAACAAATAAACCAATTAACAAACTTTGGTCAATGGTCCGACCACAAATTTGATCTTCACTCAACCCTCCAATTCTCAAGTCAAGTTTATGGAAATTGAAGTCCTTCCTAGAAGCTGCATTTTGTAATCTACTAATAATATATAATGCCAACAACTTGAATCACACCATTCCTATGACAAAATTTTGGTCAAACAATGATGGTTGCTACATTATTTTATATTCACCACAAAACCCTCTCTCACACAAATTATATGATAAGTTAAACTTGTTGCGATAGTTTGACCAATAACCCGTGCCCTTCAGGGCCAAGAGCCCTTACAGCAAGTGGTGGGCACATGTGCCAGTTTAGTATGTATTTTAATTTAAAGACGTTCTTTTTTAATGTTAGGTTGAAGGTATTACGCTCTTAATGCATTTAATAATTAATTTTATCTAATAAATCTCTTGCACCAACTCTAGCTGTTTTGAAAGAAGCCTTTGAGGGAATTATTTTATCGTGTTTAAATTCAATTTTCATTATAGTTTTTGGGCTGACACATTGAAAATTTAGATGTACATTGAATGCCAATGGGAAAATAAAACATTGAAGTTGAAAAAATGGTATAGATGGATCAAAGTATGTTGCATATCTTGTCAACTACTCCATTGGGCTATTCAAATAACTTGCAAGTCAAATTTAAACCATGGAGCACGGTATGGTAAAGTCAACAAATTGTAATTCGAGTAAAAAAAAAAAGCAATTCTTTTATAATATAACATCAGATTTAAGTTTTGTAAATAAAACAATAGAAATTATGATATCAAATATATAGAGAGTCTATGTTGGAGCAGCTCTGTAAATGGAGAAACATTGCCAGTAGTGGGCTGGACCTGTAATTCAAGACCAAAAAGTGTTAGTTGGGCCAATTGGTTTATTGGGCCGAATTATATCCTATTGCCTGATCCAGAACAAACATAGTAGATTAGTAGCCCTATACAGGTTATGATTATTATGCATCTATTATCGGCAAATTATTGCATGGACCAGCTGTGTGGACCAAAAATAAAAAGTACATTATTTTTGTACTGAAGGTACATTATTTTTGTACTGTATACTATCAAATAATGTACCTTCAGTACAAAAATAATGTATCCTAAAATAATGTACCTACAGTATAAAAATAATGTATCTTCAGTACAAAAATAATATACTGTTTATTTTTGGTCCACACAGCTGTGTGGACCATGGTCCATGCAATAATCGGAAAGCTACTTTTAGCCTAAAGGAGGTGATACAGGAGTCCCGGGAGTCAATGGGAACGAAAACCGAGCTTAAGGAGCGAACCAGGCAAGATCGGAGCCCCAGAGGACCCAAGAAGAATGCCACACGCGTGTGAGTGCGCGTGGCCACAATCCAGTAGCCTTCAATATAATTACAGTGTGCGTGTGAGTGCACGTGGAGACTACAATGCGCAAATTTCCCTAGGGTTGCTTTCCGGAGACTATTTAAACCCCCTTGATAGATTTTCAAAGGAGGATTAATCTATGCTATAACGATTAATTTTAAGAGCATGTCCATTTGTAGATTTTAGAAAGATTTTGCAGACAAAAAAATTGTTGGTATGATTTTAAACAAATGAGAGAGATAATTTTTGATTGATTTTTTTTTTCCTACAAAAAGCTGATTTTTACAGGAGACATGCTTGCGCCCAACGGGTGCGTTACGGAAACATGCATGTTGGGCGCTTCAGAATGGTTGCTAGCGGGCAGCCACACTGATTGTTCAACATTTATGTTTTTTTTTAAAGGTTAAATGATACGGAACTTTAGCTTCTTTGTTTTTTTTTTTTTTAATTATTTAATTTAAATTTTGACATGTCAAATTTTTAAAAATTTATGTCATATTATTTAAATTGAAATTTTATTATTATAAATTTATTAACACCATTTTTTTTTCCTTTTTTGCTAAAATAAACTCTAGGCCATAATTTTTCCTAATTAATGCAATGCATTTATAAAATGGCAATAACATAACAGTGATAACTTGAAGAGCAGTACTATTCAAAAAAGGGAAATAACATAACCACATACACGTTGATTAATAAATGAAGATAACATACATTATTGATTCAAACAAGACTGTCATAAAAAAAATGCCATTATCAATCATGCAAATTAAATTGGCAACAAATAAATTAGCACAAAAGCACTTGCAAGAATGAGTAAAAGCTATACTAATCTTGGAAATATATTTATTTGATGAAGCAAGAGAGCATCTAAGTTTCCAAATACTCCTGGGCATGCTCAATAACATCTAGTGAATTGATAAAGTTGGAAAAGGAAACAATTTAAACACACTAAAACCAGTTAATGAAAAGATACTAACAAAAGAAATTCATACGATACCTGCTTCACATTCATCTCCATTGCTGACCTGCTTCACATTCATCTCCATCTCCGCACGAGCTACGCACGATATCCGCCCGATCATCCGGGCTGTTACGGGCAAAGACAATTCAACTAGTGGCTTTGCATCTCTGCAATTCGATCCCTCCTCAATTTGAACTCCTTGGGGCAATCCATGGCCGCGTGCACGATGATACCCTCTCCGGATGATCGGAATTGAACGGAGTTTGATCTTAGATGACCCGGACTGGTTTCGGAAACCAACTTTTTCTGCTTAGAAATCGGAAACTATTTTCAGATCTTTAGATCTGAGAATATTAATCATAAAAATTACAACTGAAAAAAGAAAGAAGAAAAGGAAGAAAGATGCCTTATGGCTTGATTTGATGATAGGAAGATGGCAAGAAGAAGAAGCAAAGCTCAGCTGGGAGTAGAAGCCAGACGCCAGAAGTGAGAGTTTGGAAAATGACTTCACCAAAAAAAAAAAAGGAAGTCATTTTCCCTCAAAAATGCCTGATTTATCATTGACTAGTGTCTTATTTTCTATTGACCACATCTTTTTTTTTTATCTCTTCCCAAACACACCCTAATTGAGAATAAATTGGGGAAAAAACGCACATGTTGTGCACGGGCCAATTCCCGTAAATAACTTTTTTTTTTTCAGTCTCTTTTTTTTGTTTTTTTTTGTCTTTTTCCTTTTATCTCTTTCTTCTTTTTTTCGACCTCTCACTGCAAAAATCACAAAAAGTAATATTATTGAGGTTGTTCTTATCAATCTTTTTAGAGATTTTTTCACCTTTAGTCTCATGGTCATTGGATCATTTTTAAATTTGGTCTCTAATAAAAAATTTTCATACTTGATTCAATCACTTTTAAAAAAATTCTCATTTGATCATTCAGTCTAATTTACGGTCACCCATGACCGAATTTTTAGTTGAAAAATGTAATGTAAAATATTAATTTTGTTTTTCAAGATAAGTCAGTTAACTATTATGCACTCATGTTCAATATCATAGAGATACACAATTTGTCACCGATAACAAGAAATTAGGCTGGACCGTTGGAGGACCAAATACAACAAGATTTTAAAAGTTGTATAATCAAATGTGGCAAGATTTTAAAAGCCGTGAACTAAATGTGAAAAAAATAATAATTATTAAAGATCAAATATTAAAATAATGAAATAATCGAGACAAAAAGTGAATAAAGTTTCAATCTTTTAATACTAACTAATTTATTGCCATAACTTAGTTTGGAAATTGTCATTTGATTACTCTTTTTTAAACGAAATTTTACACTCTTCCACATTAATGTGTTGGTGTAGTTGTGATTTGTTGTTGGTGGTTTGGGGGGTAATAATTCGAGAATTAGCTTTAAAAGAGAGAGGAAAGATAAAAACAGAAAAATAAAGAATCCGAATTTTTTTTTTTTTAACAAAAAATCTAAAAAGACATTTTCAAGGTAATTTTCAAATTACTACCACCCCACCGACAAACCATCACTACGCCAACAACACCACCGAAAAATGTCTCTTTTTTTTTTTTAGTAAAAATCTAAGACATTTTCAACGAAATTGAATCTTTTTTTTGTTGACCAAAATGAATATTTTCCTTTCACTTTATTTTTCTTGAATATCCAAACACATAAAAATCCAGAAAATGACTCCGAGTTTCCACATTGCCCCTTAATTTAACAATGAAGTCACTTAAAAAACGATCAATACAAGTCCCCAATTATTTCATTGGCCTTCCATCATAAGAGTGAGGATAAACTCATTATCTTTTTCTCACAGTACAACTTTAATTTAGTCATTTAATAGTTGGGAAAGCAATAATAGTCATGCAAAGGATCAAAAGTGATATTGTTAAGGTTTATTTACAATGTTAATGCTTCTTAGTAGGCTTCCTGTAGTTTCCTCTTTGCCACTTCCAATCTCACTTGAAGTGAATCCTCATCTGAAGTCTTTAACTTCTCTAATCAAACGAAATTATATCAGTTAGATGAACAATAAATTTTCTACTTATATGTAAAGTGAACTCCAGTTCGATGCTCACATTTTGGTTGGAAACAAAAACCAGTCAGTGCTGACTTTTACGGGAGGATAGCAAGAGCAGATTTGTTCAAGAATGATTAGAGGATGTGTACCTGTGATAACACCATTGAAGCAGTTGTAAAGAAAGCTCCCTAATCCAAGGGTGGAGAAGGAAGCCTTATTCCTCCTCCTCCTACTCCTCTTCTTCAACCACCGATGCTTTTACAGACTCTGGAGTGTTTTCTGCACATTCAAATACTAAATAAATTAACCTTCAACCTTACATTGAGCGCGTTTATAACCCAAATAACGGCTCCTAGCAACTACCTGTAATGGCTGCTGCTGTAGTAGCTTGGATCCATTCATCAACCATGACCTTCCAATCCCTACAATCAACATAAATGGAATCAATCAGGGAATGAATCAATGAAGATAACGGGAAGCTACAGACACAATTGAGCTTATTCAGCCATCAAATGCAGTGTGACTGATAACATATTTGATCATTAGGCAAACTGGCAAACTAAACTCAGGCCATAATCTTGCTTCCTAATTAATGCTATGCATTTATAAACTATAAGTTGTAGATAACAGTGATAACTTGAAGAGCAGTACTAATTCAAAAAAGGGAAATAATCACATACAAACAAATTAATAAATGAAGAGATCAAACGTTATTGATTCAAATAAAGGGTTACAGAGTCAAGTTACTAAATGGTTAATAAATGAAGAGATCAAACATTCTAGCCTAAGGTTGTAGAATCCAGGTACTAAAGGGGTTAAAGATTTCGTAATGGAATGAGCAAATAAAGTAAAATTTTCATAAGCCAAGGAAAGTCAAAATAGGCAAATGAGAGAGGGAATGGTTTGATATTATCAGAGCAACAGCCATGAAAATAGCATGTCACCAATCATTTTGCAACTATACCGAAAAAGAGCACAATCAGAAACATTGGAAGAGGATTTTGTAACAAAAAGCTAGAACCCTTTAAAAGCAACAAGCCAAGAATTAAGTACTTGATCAATGTCCAGGCAAGATGCTTAATCTGTACAGATCCATGTTTGTGTAGACAACTCACAGATTCTACAATCTTTGTGGCCTGAAACAAGAGTCATTCAATTAAGTCACTGCGAATAAAGAAACACATATCAATATCAAGGTAGACTTTCCAGTAAAATAAAAGGCAAAAGATCAAACCTCAAGTGTCTCCACAGATATATTCATCAATTGAAGCATCCTCAGAGAAGTAAACAATATAGAATCAGACTGTCATAAAATTTAGAAGTAAAAAAAAAACACCACAGATCAAAACTCACCAATGCCATTAGTGATCATGCAAAATTAAACTGGCAAGTGGAAACAAATAAATTAGCACAAAAGAAATTGCAAGAATCAGTAAAAGCTATACAAATCTTGGATATATTTTTACTTGATCAACCAACAGAGCATCTATGTTTCCAAATACTCCCGGGCATGCTCAAGAACATAAAGTGTAATTTAAACCTAGAATCTAGTGAATTGATAAGGAAACAATTTAAGCACACTAACAAAAGAAATTCATATAAGATTCAACAACACTAATTAAAAATAAACCTTTTCTTCGTAGTTATCGAGAATCCCCTTGATGCTCAACGCCTCACGGACAGTCAAAGCCTCTTCCTCAGCATCACCATAGATGAAATTTCTAACCCGCTTCATCTCGTTTGGAAAAGCCAATTCAACGTTTTTGCACTCGGAGCACCTCGTGGCTTTGCACGAGAAGAGCACCTCAGTAATTCGATACATCCTCAATCTAAACTCCGTGGGGCAATCCATGGCCGCGTGCACGAAGAATCGGAATTGAACGGAGATTACCGGACTGGTTTCGCAAACCACAGAAATCGGAAAATATTTTCAGATCTGTAGAATATTAATCATAAAAATTAAAACTGAAAAAAAAAAAAGAAAAAAAAAAGGGAGAAACATACCTTGATGGCGAAGAAGAAGCAGAAGCTCAACTGGGAGTAGAAGCGAGAGGCCGCCGATTTTCCTCTCTTTTCAAAAAGAAAAAACGGAACTCATTTTCTCTTTGACTAGTGATTTATTTTTCGTTGACCTTATTTTCCTCTCTCTTTTCAAACACTCAAAATTTTAAAAATGAATTTCTAAACATTTAGAATAAATTAGGGAAAAAGCGCACATGTTGTGCACGCCCCAATTCATCCCGTAAATAATTTTTTTTTTAGTTTTTTTTTTCTCTATCTATTTTCATTTTATCTCTTCCTTTTTTTTTGGCATGTCACTTCAAAAAATCAAAAAATTTCTTTTTAGAGATATTTTCACCTATAGTCTCATAGTCATTAGATCATTTTTAAAATTTGATCTCTAATCATTATTTTTCATCATTTTTTAGAGATATTTTCACCTTTAGTCTCTAATCATTATTTTTAATATTTTATGTGTACCATTGACTATTCTTGTTTCGACAACGTGATCTGCAAATAATTGTGAGATCAAAAGTGAAAAATAAAAATAAAAATAATAAAACCTCCAATCTTTTAATACTAATTAATTTTTTTCCATAATCTTATTTTGGAAATCGTCATTCAATTACTTTTATACAAAAATTTACACTTTTCCACATTAATGTATATGGTAATTTATTAATATTAAAGATTATTACCATTTTTTGCATTAAAAATTAAAGATTATATTACTAAAATAAAATACAAACTTTTGCCGGCGTGATTATTTTGACCATTTTTTTAGATAGATATAATTTAGTACTAAATTTTCAAAGTTAATACGATTTTTTTACAAAATATTACCTAAATGTAAAGAATATTTGATATAACTTTACCGTATATAATAGAGATGAATTGATAATAATTATCAAGTCAAAGAAAATAATGAAATACGGAGTATTACATAGGAATGATAGGATTACGTTAAAATCACTTAACAAGTACTGTATTCAATTAATATAAATAAATGATATATGAAAATAATTTATTCTTGAGTTAATGCCATAAGAGGTTCCTTATTTGTTATTTTTGTCATTTAACATTCCATACTATTATTTTTGGACACTTGTATGTAGTCATTCTCATCACTTTTCATATTTTTAGTAAGGGTGCTTTTATCTCTTCATATTTTTCTTTTGTTATTTTCCCGGTTTAATTGGTCTATGACAAAATTTTGGTCAAACAATGATGTTGCTACAATTTATATCTACCACAAAACCTGGCCTCTCTTATAAATTATACCATGAATTAAATTTGTTGCAACGGCTTAACCACCAACTCGTGCCTTTCGGGTCAAGAGCCGTTACGAAAAGTTGACAAACAAGTGGTGGACACATGTACCGTTTTAGTTAGGATTTTAATGTTAAGACATTTTTTGTTTAATGGTGGAAGGTAGGTCGAGAACGTTATGCTCTTAATTCCTTTAATAAATGATTTTATCGGTTGTAACTCAAACGCGATCTTTAGCTATTTGGAAAGAAGCTTTGGAGGGAATTATTTTAATGTGTTTAAATTCAATTTTAATTATAGTATTCGTACTGTAAGATTGAAAATTTAGAAGTACATTGAATGCCCTTGGGAAAAGGGTTACTCAAATTTAATCCATGGAGTATGGTAAAGTCAACAATTTGTAATTCGGAAAAAGAATCTATTATTTTATAATATGACATCATATTTAAGTTGCGTAAATAAAACAATAATGTTGAAAGTACAAAATTATGATATTAAATATATATAGAAACTAGAGAGTCTGCATTGTAACATAGTCTACGTTGGAGCAGTCTTGTAAATGGAGAAACATTGCTATTAGTGGGCTAGATCTGTAACTCAAGAGTCAAGACCAAAAAGTATCAGTTGTTATATGGTGGATCATGGTCCGAAAACGGCAGCGTTTCTTTAAGTAAAGAAACGAAAACGATTACATTTTAATAAATTTCGTATTTTTCTGTGTGTTCATAACAAAATAAAATTATAGTGTATCTAAAATGAAACTGTGTTGCATATTGTGTTTATATTGTCAAATAAAACTGTAATTGAATTGAAACGAAACTGCAATATGTATTCAAATGAAACTGTAGTTATATTGAAATGATATTATAGTTATGTTGTAATGAAACTACAATGTATATAAAATGAAATTGAATAACAGCTTCACATATTTGAGTGTATATTGTCCAATAAAATCGTAGTTGAATTAGAATTATAATTTAGCGACTTTGCAATAAGACTACACTGTGTATAAAATGAAATTCAATAACATGTCTCGCTGTAATAAAACTATTGTATGTATAATGTCGAATGAAACTGTAGTTGAAACAAAACGAAACTATAGGTATGATGAAATGAAACTATAATGTATATATATAAAATAAAACTGAATATGTCATACAACAGAGCTAATTACACGAAACGGTCGTCGTTTCTTTTCATTAAAAGAAACGCCACCATTTTAGATCATGGTCCACAATACTACTGTATCCACAGTAAAATTTGCCAATGTTGGGCCAAGTGATATTATTGGGCCGAATTATTTCCTATTGCCTGACCCAGAAAGAAACACAGCAGCCCTGTACAGAACTACGGATCATGATTATTATGCATCTATGTTGTAAGGATTAATGTAAATACAAAATAGGGTTCATTCTACAAATTTACGGAAATTTTATAAAAACGTTTCACAGTCATTTTTTAAATTTTTAAAAAAAAATTAAATCTAATAAACAATTAATATGTATGTATATTCAAAAAAAAAAATTAATTTTATACTTAAATTCGTATATTTATACTTCCATGTTTCATATCTTTCATTGTTCGTTATGCATAGGTACGGATTCATAATGAGCTGCCCCTTCTCCCCCACCCCCCTTCCCTCTATATGTATTGTATATATAAGGATTATAAGCTCCATATATATAAACGGTAACAACTAAATATACATAAATTTAACTAATGAATAAAGTAGTCTAGATGGTAAGATATATGTTAGTATTTTAAATGTTATAGGTTCGATCCGTCCCTGGTGGTGCATATTTCAACTACACTCCTACTTAACCTGTTTGTCCAATTGCTGAAAGGGAGGAACCCAAACATGTTGCTTTGGAGATATTTTGAATGGTTTTGTATTCCATTCATTAATGCTCTTATCTCCTTTCTGATTTGGTGGAGCTGTGAGTCTGAAAAATCAACTTGCACATCAACTTTCTTAAAACCATTGCTTGTGGAACTATCACATTTATTCCTAAACTGGCTCATTGCTGGAAAGTGTGTGAGGTGCACGATTTTAAGCTTCATTGTTGTTGGATAAAGTTAAGGATCTTAAAGAACATCCTAATCGGAGATATTTCCCCTATTATAGGGCTAACTTAGTCCTTTTTATACCACTTAAGCCTTTCCCATTAGTTGCACTTGGCACAATTTTTTTTAAGATAAACAAATTAAGCATGTGTTTTTAAACAAATAGGGGTGTTGAAGTTTGGAGAGATCTTTCTCCTGCAACACTCCCAACTTGTCAGGTTTAAAAATAAAATAAAATAAAATAAAAAACAAAAGGTGAGATGCGTGTGCGTCTCATAGCCAATCAGCGTCCCACTCTAAAATGCTAACTTTGTTTATTGTTTTTTTTTTTTTAATGCAACGGCCAAATTCCATTGTTTGTTTTTTTTTTAAATAAATTTCTTTTGTTAAAGGTCTAGCCTTAGTGTTCAGTTGAGTTATCATGATTTACATCCCTTAGACGCTTTGTCGAGCCGGGGCGTAAGGCCCGTGGGATCAGAGATTCAACCTTTTGGGAGAAGAAGTGACCACTTCTCCTCTATTGAGTAAATTCCTCCAAAGGTCCTTTATCTTTGGTGGCACTTCCAAATTTAGTCTCTGACTATCGTTTTTGCCATTTAACATCCCAGACTATTATTTTTTGGACATTTTTAGTCCTTCTCATGATTTCTCCTATTTTTAGTAAGGGCATTTTTGTCTTTTTATATTTTTCTTTTGTTATTTTTTTTATTTCAACCGGTTTAATTGGTTTAGGACTTTAAATAATCTTTGACGGTTTTTAGTAAAGTTCTAAATCAATTAAATCGGTTGAAACCTGAAAAATAACAAAAGAAAAATATGAAGTGACAAAAATGCTCTTACTAAAAATAGGAAAAGTCATGTGAAGGACTAAAAATATCCAAAAAACAATAGTCTGGAATGTTAAATGGCAAAAACGATAGTTTGGGATTAAATTTGGAATTGCCACCAATGACAAGGGACCTCTGGTGGAATTAGCTCTCCTCTGTTTTAGCAATTCAACTCCTATAATTTTATTTTCTCCTCTCTTTTCATATCTCTCTTCATATTTCTTCTTCTTTTTTTTTTTTGCTCAAAATCCTTTCGATGTGCATTATTGCCTCATCAATATCTGAATTTGAATCTTGCAATATATACATAAAATGCTAAAGGTGGAGGTCAGAGAGGGAAGGACATGGTGGTAGTGGTTTCTATGGAGTATTTCTCCGTAATACCAAATTTTATACTCCTTTGTAATTAATATTTATGGACTAATTCCACTTCTAATCTTCTGTCATTAGTAAAATTGTCACTTAAAACAATTAATATTAGTCCCTCGATTATGTCATTGGTCTTCCATCACAATTTTTGGCAAATCTAGTGAGGATAAACTCATTAAAAGTGAAATTAGGGTTAATGTTTATTTACATATCTGTCAGGTGGCGCGCACATGCATGTGACTACTAATGTTGAACACAGCCAAACATGTAGTGTAAATTCCACATGGACAACGGTGCCACTTGTAGGCTGCAAAATCACATGATCAACCTTATCATCATAATACATTAATACAAATAACCAACAGACTAAATGTCCATTCTGGTTAAAAGGACAGCTATATGATGCTGGGTAGAGTACTCACCTTGCCAATGGAGACCCATAAACCAATGCTCCTTCTGTCGGTTATATTGCAATTCCAACCTTTTCCCTATCAGGCATTAATTGAATCACACGAGTATCCAAACCCACCACCAAGATATTCCTTCCATCAAATATCTATCATACGCACATGACATGCCCTGCAACCAGCACCCAATTCTTGTAACAGGCATTAATTCAACAATATTTCGGCTAAATTTTAATGTGCATTGAACAAAATATCAAGAAGAAAAAGCGACAGGATATGTCCAGGGGAAGGCAGCCAGGAAACGAGTCGCGTTTGAAATACTGAAACAACTCAAACGTTGGAGCAAATTTGCATCATCTACTGGTGGCACAATAATTTTGAAAATAAAATGGAGAAATTCAATGCCATAACAGAAGATTTTGAAGTACACAATCCAATAACAACATACTCAGTATCATCAAATACGGCATTTAAATGGACAGAAGGACAACTCCACACCTACCCAAAACATCCACTCTCCTCCACATCTAGGCATGGCTACTACAGAATCAGACTGGAAGAACCATCCAAATACAGGGGACCAATATTTAAGTCAACACAAATAAGAGCAACAATACATGTAACATCACATAGGATAAGAGCCAGCTTTTTAACCATTGCCTTCCTTATCATCAGTGATCAACAAGCTTCTTCCTCTTCGTCCTCATACTCACATTCCTCATCAGCAGTGGCATCCTGGTACTGCTGGTACTCTGAAACAAGATCATTCATATTGCTCTCAGCTTCAGTGAACTCCATCTCATCCATTCCCTCCCCAGTGTACCAATGCAAGAAAGCCTTTCTCCTGAACATGGCAGTGAACTGCTCACTAACCCTCCTGAACATTTCCTGAATGGATGTTGAGTTGCCAACAAAGGTAGATGCCATTGAGAGCCCTCTAGGAGGGATATCACACACACTCGACTTCACATTGTTTGGAATCCACTCAACAAAGTAAGAGGAGTTCTTGTTTTGCACATTGATCATCTGTTCATCCACTTCCTTGGTGCTCATTTTGCCCCTGAACATTGCTGAGGCAGTGAGATAACGTCCATGGCGAGGATCAGCAGCACACATCATGTTCTTGGCATCCCACATTTGCTGGGTAAGCTCAGGAACTGTAAGGGCACGGTATTGCTGGGATCCTCGAGAAGTGAGAGGAGCAAACCCCACCATAAAGAAGTGCAAACGAGGGAAGGGAATCAAGTTGACAGCAAGCTTCCGGAGATCAGAGTTGAGTTGCCCAGGGAACCTGAGGCAGCAGGTCACCCCACTCATTGTTGCAGAAATCAAGTGATTCAGATCACCAACTAAAAAAGCACAACAAAAAAAAAAAAGGATTAGTGATGAAAAAAGGGATCTTCGCAAAGAAAGGCAACATCAACAGTGACATCCCAACTAATATGCAGGTCTAACAAATATTGAATAACTTAAATCACAGACCCTGTATGCAGGAAAACCCACAAGACCATTATGATTCTAAGCTTTTAACTGAACAATATCTTCAACAAAACCATAACATTTTCACTATTTATGTAATGCAGAGAACAGAAGAACCCATCAACATGCAGCAATTACTAATAAGCCACCTAATGGATATTTTGACAAACTTTAAGCCACACACTACAAGATATTGAATACTATTAAATGTAAGTAGTATACTCACAGCTGGGAGTGGTGAGTTTCAGAGTCCTGAAACATATGTCATATAAAGCTTCATTGTCAAGCACCATGCACTCATCAGCATTCTCTACAAGCTGATGCACTGAGAGTGTGGCATTATATGGTTCAACCACTGTATCTGAAACCTTGGGTGATGGGAATACAGAGAATGTGAGCATCATTCTGTCTGGGTATTCCTCCCTGATCTTTGAGATCAGCAATGTTCCCATACCAGAACCTGTTCCACCACCAAGAGAATGGCAGACCTGGAACCCTGCAAATTGTGAACCAACAATGCATTAAAGGTGAGAAACAACTGTGCAGTGCTCACAACAAAGAGTCAAAGACAAAGACTGACAAAAGAAAGCAGTTAATTACCTTGAAGGCAGTCACAATTCTCAGCCTCCTTCCTCACAACATCAAGAACTGAATCAATAAGCTCTGCACCCTCGGTGTAATGCCCTTTAGCCCAGTTGTTTCCAGCACCAGACTGGCCAAACACAAAGTTATCGGGCCTGAAGATCTGGCCATAAGGGCCAGTCCTAACACTATCCATTGTGCCAGGCTCCAGGTCCATGAGCACTGCACGAGGGACAAACCTTCCACAGGAAGCCTCATTGTAATACACATTGACACGCTCCAACTGCAAATCAGAAGTCCCACAGTAGCGTCCTGTTGGGTCTATGCCATGTTCATCACAGACAACTTCCCAGAATTTGGATCCAATCTGGTTTCCGCACTGCCCACCTTGAACATGGAGGATTTCTCTCATTTTTCCTGAAATTTGGTAGATAAAACAATTACACACTAAACAAATTAATCAATAAGCAAGAATGCATGATATGCACCTAAATTCAAGCTTGAACAGAACACAAAGTTTAGGGCATTATCAATTATACATAAATGTATACAAATCTCCAAACTAAGACCAGTAATTTATATCAGATTTCACAATTTACAAGTGCGAAATCAGATTTTCCATATCCATCAACAGAATTACATAAAACTCAAACCGAAGTATCAATCCCCAAATTTAAGCATCTTTGCACCAGAAAAATCATTTTGGTATCAAATTTACAGATCTGACCAAATCTACCAGAACAAAGCAGAGTAAACAACGAGGGCTCTCAAACCGTATTTTGAATTTTAAATGCTGGGATGAGAAAACACATCAGATCCAAAAACCTACAAACAGTACAAATACGCAGAAATACAAAACCACCGACGACTAAAAACCAGACGCATAAACAGAGTAAAACACAACGAAAAACGGATCCGATAAATCAACTAGACACCTCCAGATCTAGAGAGCTGTTATGCATCAAATCTCTCATCATTTACACAGGATATCATAATAACAACTAAGAAGGAGCAAACTAGAGAACATTGCAAATCGAAATCGCATCTTCCAACATCCATTAAGAACCGACAGAGAAGCAATGAGTTCGAAAAGCGATTGCAAGTACATAAATACGCGAAATGCAGGAGAATACACAGATCTACGAGTACAGAATGAGGAGAGATTACCTTATGGAGTTTGAACTTAGCCGGAGGCGATTCGAAAACCGATCGAGAGATAAATGTCGCTCGATCGGAAGTCTAGATAGAGAGTGAAATGGAGCGGTGGAGTGTGAGGAGAGTGAGAACATAGTGAGCATTTCTTATACAAGGAAGCGGATAGATCTACCGGCTGGAATCGTTTCCCTCCTATTTTCGGTGGGCCATTAGATGCCGTTGGATGGTGGGAGTGGACGGTTCAGATGGTGCTGGCCACAGGCAATCAGTGGGGAGATTTTTAAAACAACAAATAATAAAAAAAAAAATACTCCGTAAGAAATAGCGGAGATATTTTGTCTGACCGACTTGCCCTCTGTTAAATGACAGGAATATCCCCCTGTGCCGGATTTGCTTCCACTGTCTTAAACTAGTCAAAAGGCATTTTTGCCTTTGTCCTAAACTTATATTGCTATAATTTTAAATTTTTTATTTTACAACTCATATTGTCAAATCTTGTCATACTATATTTTGAAAATCTCCCGAAATACATAAAGAGGGAAATCTCAATATATTTTTCCGACTTGTTGAGATTACACTCCCTTAATTTTTTAGTAATTAATTTATTACCTCAAGTGCTTTCAAAATTTATAAAATCACCACTAAATTAATATTTTTATTTTAAAAATTATACTACATTCATTCTCATTCTATTCTCTGCTTTCTAATATGTTGTTTAATCGTTTATCCAAGTGGATATTTTACATTCTTCTCCATTTGTCCACTTTTACTTGATGAATACAAACTAAGTACTAGCCATACATATGATTCAAGAGTATAATTAATATTATATATATTGATGTTTTCTTTATTTGTCCAAATCCACATCGTAAGTTACACACACATACACACACATATATATAAAAGCTCAAACGTGCTCATGCCTTAATGTGTGAAACGCAACAGTAGTGTTAGGAACCGCAAACAATGAAATTCATCAATGCAATACAAAACGCACCATTAGATACGTATAAATGCACCACACTGTGTTCAAAAACTCATCATTAGGTATAATGAAGTATGGTGCATTTTTTTGAGTGTGGTGCATTTGTGCATTTCATTGTTATGCGTTTCCTAACACTATTAGTGCGTTTTTGCATACTAATGGTGCGGCCGCACATTAAGGCCTGATCACAACTGTTGAAACAATAGCATAAAATGTCATTTAAAGTAGTTATTTTGTGGTACAAATATATGTGGATTCAGATCCGATTTAGGTATGTTCAAATTGAACTCAAGTTCTTCGTAGTGAGACAAACATATCAATATATTGTACATCCAAAATTGATAATGAGTATTGAATAATGAGAAATTGATTCTGAAATATACACATTTGAGTTGTAAATGAAGGTGAGAATGTTTGCATCTTTGTCTCACATTGAAAAAACAAAAAAAAAAATAAAAATAAAAATTGCACCACTATATATACAAGATTCTTTTAGAGGGAAGTTGAATTGTATAGAGCCATTTCTCGCGCATACAGGATCGGAGTGCAAATCAAAATAAAGAGATTTGCACCAAACCTTGAACTAGCTCTATCATCTCGTTCTTGTTCTTATTATTTTTTGTATAGTAGTAATATTATTTTCAGCATTATAGCAACGTTTAAGAAAAATTATTTATGATATGCAACATCATTCATACAAATGTGCTTTGAAATTGATCAAAATATCATCTATCTCAAACCATCCAAAACCCATGCTTCATTAGCAAGGCAATGCTACTTCTCATCCTCCTCAAACTGCATCCTTCTCAGGGCCACTATTCCTTGCCCCACCATTATATTAATTAACCATACAAAAGTAAGTTGCCAAGTTAAGCTAAACAAAAAAGGTTAGGGGTTCTTTTTCGAGCTTTTATAATTGGCCACCTTAAAAAGCTGAAGCAACAAAGGAATGTAAAAAAGTTGCAATTATTTTTGGACATGATCAAAGTTATCGAAACCAAGTCGATTGAATTTGTTAAAAAATTAAGGTGAAACTGATATTTAAGTGATCATTTTAAGATAATGTTATGAGCAATATTCATAAGTAATGATTTGGGTTGATCAAAGTAGATTTTAAGTTCTCAACTTGTTTTAAAATTAAAGATTTAATTTACTATATTTTACACTCAAATCTGTTAATTAGTAACTGATAAATTAAATTTCTAAGTATACTCATTAAATTTGGGAAAATGCAACTTTGGAGGGATTTGAAGTAACAGTTGCCACACAATGAAAAAGTATGTGGCTTGCACTTGTGTGTATATATATATATATATATATATATATATATATATATATATATATATATATATAATTTGGCTTTTAAATTTTTTTTTTTTGAATTATATAGTATTGAGACTCTCTCTTGCACATAAGCTCATAGGAGATGCGTTAAATAGTACTCCATATTTAATAAGATTATAATTTTGAAATTTAAATTTGGATGTTATAAATGTTATAATGCATAACGAGTTAACGAGAAATTATAGAATCAATTTTTTTAGAAAATGTATTTCAAATAATTTGTGAAAAATTCTTACAGTGTAAAAACTGACCTGCATTAATCAAAAGATTAAAAGATTAGTCGTTTTGTTTTTCAAAAAACAAAACATAGTACTGGATATAAGGATTGCATGGTCATAAACTCATAATAGCAGGGGTCCATGGTGACCTGGTGTCATTACACAATCTACCGTTCATGGGATTCTCCAAACTTTAAGGGCAAAAGAGTCAAAGGGGTACAAAATAAAAAAGTGTATTCTGTAATTTCAATTTTCTGGAATCTAGTGAAATTACCATATTGTAATACAGAACAACCATTAAAATTTTAAAATAAATAAAAATATCTTTATTTTTAATTTTTTTTTTCCATCGATTCAATAACAATCGCAACATCTTAGACGTATACCAGACGCTCTGGTGTTATTGAAATACAACAATTTAAAAAAATATATATATATTTTTGTAAGTTGATGGTATAGAAAATACCATTTAAACTCCTAAATTTTACTCCATTCTTTTACTTTCTTATTTAAAATTGATAAAAACAGATTATCATCTCTTGTCATATCAACAAGTAAGTAGTAACAAATGTGGGAGTATAGATTATGAGTCCATATTGTAGAATATTGTATATTTGTATATTAAGACAACAAAGTTTTTCGTGTCCAAGTCTTGTTATATATTTGTGTAATTGGGATGAAATATTTGATTTTTAAGAACTTTTTTTATTGTACATATGTTACTAAGAGATTGCATGTGTTAGAGTATAGTGGAGTGAATCAAATATATTGGGCCAAACTAGGTTCCCTATGTAAATAGTTAAGTACAATACACAAGTAATTTTGTAAATATATTATAGATTATGATTACATATAAATATTATGTTTGAATCTTCAAAAAAAAAGAAAGTTATGTTTGTAATGTTAGATATATGATAATCACATTTAGTAACATAATTATTTCATTTTTGTGGGCATAGACACACTATCAAAATACATAAATTATGTGTTATTCTTACGTTTATATCTTTATTCTTGATTTATTAAACTCTTATTTCTCAACAATACATATTAGGATGATGAATTTGATATAAGATGTTTGGATTTTTTGGGAATGAGGGAAGTCCACCATGTGTACTAGTTAGATTTTATTTTGTTTGGGAGAAGATTTTATTTTGTTTTTTTGGGAGAAGAATATTTTATTTTGTTATATAATATTGAAAATGACATGACATTTAAGGTACTTAACCATATTAATCAATAGTATGTATGTAAGTTTAATGGTTAAAATTAACAAAATTTATTGTTGGAATAATTGTGCCTATTCTAATTCAATTAGCGTAATCTAATTATTATTTACTCCGCATTAAATTAAATAAAGCGACTCATCAAGACTCAAGCATTTAAAACGCATGCTTCATATAGCATCATCAGCAATAAATGTGTTAATACAGGCAAGTCATAACCTTAACACTAGTAGTGAGAAGTTATATGGGATTCGCTAAATGTAATTAACTTGTTTGTTGACTATGATTATAATTTTAAAGGCATACACTTGTATGTATATAATCAAGGCATTGTAATAAAAGTTGTATTCACTATTTATTAGTGATAAATATTGTAATACTTATAACTGAAATTATAATAGTTATACGCTAATATTTTTTCAACTTGACATTATCTTGCACAAGTTTTTACCATTTTCTTAAGCTCATATTTTGATCTTAAAAAATGAAGTCACGCGCTGCAAAGGGAGTGTGAAGGCGGCATGTTAAGTAGGAAAGAAAGAGACAAAGAATAGTATAGTAATGACAGGGCACATGAGATAACGTTGTCGGCATGTGGGCTGCCAGCCCATTCAAATCTGTTTAACAATGGTTACTTTTTAACTGTACTCTCTGGTTAATACCATTATTTTATAACGCAGATTAACGACTCCCAATTAATCATTTAATTTGAATGTGATTACCGTCTTAACCTTGCCTTTTAAAGGAATCCACATCTACTCCAAACACACGATTTGACATGCGAATTATTATTGTTGTTGTTATTATTAAACTAATCAACGAAAGAGATGTAAAAACTAATGCCTTTTAATTAGTTGCTAATTAATGAATAATGAACAAATGGAGGATTGTTACTAAAGACTTAATCATACCCATTTGGGTTGGCAGACGGCCGTTGCGCACCTCTTACCAAACTCCCCTTGCGTTCTTATCCGTCCATCATTTCAGTACCACAAGCAATTAAGCTTTTTATAAGCATAATTCAAGATTAAATGTGAAATTTGATGATAAATTATACTTTTTTTTCTATATAAAATGTATTTATAATTATTGAGCATTGTATAAGTTTTCCATGTATCTTAAAATCAAGAAAGGTTGTGTGGAGAAATCTTATTCGAGTTGGTCAACAAAATTTTAAATTTAATTATCTGTGAGAATTTTTTGTCAGCCGCTAGCTTCACGGTAAATCAATGAAAAGTTGTTCGGGACAACTTTATTTGAGCTAGTCAAGCAGTAGCAATTGACATATTAATTACAAGAATTCAACTCTATTTTTTTTGTAGGAATCATCTATTCTTGCTTCTAGATTCACCGTGAATCAAAGAAAAGTTGTGCGTGAAAACTTTATTTGAGCTAGTTAAGCAGCATCAATTGTCATTGTAATTACAATATTTTAAGTTTGATTTCTTGTAGGAATCACTTATTGATGCCTCTGGATTCACCGTGAATCAAAGAAAAGTTATGCGTGGCAACTTGATTTGAGCTGGTTAAGCATTAGCAATTTACATAATAATTACAATATTTCAAGTTTGATTACTTGTACAAGTCATCTATCGACGCCAGTGGATTCACCGTGAATTAAAAAAAATAAATAAATAAAATTGTGCGGGCCTACTTGGTATGTTGGGCTAGACCACAGCAACTGGGGCTATATAATAAAACAACCCAAATGTCTATGGCTTTGTAAATTGCAATAGTGGGCCGAAATAAGATTAACAAATTAAACATGCTAACAAGTAACAACCCAAACCTTAACTTTCTCGAAAGGCATCAAAAGAAACATTTCCACTTGTAACAATTGGAGTTCAGTAATATACATAAACAAATTGGATGGCATTATGTTCTCTGATTGGATTGATGAACAGGAAGAATAATCCCCCTCAGTTTGACATTCAAGATTCTACGATCAGAGTATTATTAGAATAAAAACATCAATTCACCTTCATCAAGCTGTTGACTTGATACAATATTACAAGTTCAACTCTTAATGATAACGATCTATTGAAAACATGTTTGAACATATACTACAATGTAATAGAGTTAGTTGTATTAAAAAAAATAATAACAATCTAGCTTTATTGATTTGAGCTAATAAGTTATGAGTAATCTAAAATGATTTATCTCTTCAACTTTTATTAAAATTTATTTCAATTATTAATTATTTGATTTTTATGTTTGGAACTTGGCCTGTGTAGGTTTGATTATTGATCAAATAATCTACCATTTTTGTTGATGGTGGATACTGGATAGTTTCGACCTTCTTTTTTTTTTTTTAATTCTATTGTTTTTTGGTAAGTCTTAGTATTGAAAAATTAATTTATTTTATTTTATTTATGTTATCATCTTTTAATAATAATAATAATAATAATAATAATAATAATAATAATAATCTATATCTATACTATATATAAAAACATTTTCCTCCTCCCAAATTTTCCCCCCAAAACTTAGGGGTATTTTGGTAAAACCATTTATTTTATTTATTTATTATTTTATTATTTTATTAATTATCCATCCTATAATATTATTATGGTAATATATGATAATGATAATATGGTAATATTGTTAATATTAATGGGTGATGGGTGATTGGTGATATATAATTGATAATTGATAATATGGTATATGGTATTATTCTTAATATTAATATATTAAATATATTAATATATACTAATATTAATTAATTAATTGGTGATTATTTAAAAAAAGAATAATTAATTGGTGATTGGTGATTAGTGATATGGTAATATTGTTATATATTAATATTAATATTAATTAATATATATATATATATATATATATATATATATTAATATTAATTTAATTAATTGGTGATTGGAGATTAGTGATATGGTAATATTGTTATATATTAATATTAATATTTATATAGATTGATATTGATATTAATTAATTAATTGGTGATTGGTGATTAGTGATATGATAATCTATATCTATATCTATATATCTATATATATTTATATAATTGACATGTAATTAACTATATTAGAATGAAAAAATTATATAATATTGTAGTAAAATTTTTACATGTCAATCATCTATATTTACATAAAATTAAAATTAATTATACTTTCCTTTTGAAAAATCTTCCATATTATGTTTATCCTCCACTATATAATGATGAGAAATGACTCTTCTCTCACAACGTACCAATATCTGTGTTCTCACTATTAGTTAGAGATCTATAATCTGTAATTCTACGAAGTCGAAGATCGAACTTTAACACGCGTAGAATTGTTATGGTATGCGGTATGATTTAATTTTTAGTTGATTCATTTTGCATGTTGGAGATCCTTATGGTGTAGTCTGCATTCCATAGAGTATTTTGTAGTACTGTGATTTAGTTTGATTTTAATAGCTCAATATGCTTTAATTTTTGCTGATAAGGTTTCAAGTAGCTAGGCCAATTTTGTCATGGGCGTATCAAGTATGTAAAATTACAATTTTCAGAGTGATTATAGTGAACAATGTATGTAAAATTACAATTTTCAGAGTGATTATAGTGAACAATCTATGTAAAATTACAATTTTCAGAGTGATTATAGTGAACAATCAAATGTTTTCTATAATTTTCAGAGTGATTATAGTGAACAATCAAATGTTTTCTATAATTATATATTTTAATCACATTACTTTGATTGGTAATTTCTAATGGAAAAACATTATATTGTAACTTTGTATTACAAGATTTTGAATGATAATACCTTATTTAACTATCCATTTTTTTAGTTGTACTATGCAAAATAACTAGCAATCTACGGATGCTCATCTATATATTGTAGAATTTGCAGTATTGATCTTCCCCATTTACGGATGCTTATGTAATTTGGTAAAAATGGTGGTTACTATACTTGAATAAATCCTCAATTATTCATTCCAATTGTTCGTTTTACCATTCCAATTCTTCATTTTATAAAAAATGGTGCATTGGAAGCTAAACATGGGTCATTGTATCATTGATTGTTGATTCCAATTATTATTAATCTTTATCATTAATTGCACAATACTAATTCATACTTATTAGTTAAAAAATGGTGATTACTATACTTGAATAAATGAAATAATAATATTAAATTTTGTAGCCTCGTTTTAAAATCTATTATGTTAATATAATAATAATAATAATAATAATAATAATAATATAATACTCCGTAGTAATAATAATCTAAAATTCTTAATATAATTTTCCTAATAATAATAATAATATAATAATAATAATCCATAACTCTTAATATAAGTTTGTAACTAAATTTTCCTATTAAATATGTTTATAAAGGTAATTATAAATATAGAATTGAGAAATTCCTATGATATTTTATTTAATTGATATTATTCCTAATATATTTTATCTAAAAGGCTTCCTTCCTTTTTTATAACATTGTTCCATATGTTAATCCGTTTAATATGCTAATCTATATAGGTAATTACCATATACTATTTACCATCTAAATAATCCGTGGTAATTACACTATATTTAATATCTAAATTTATTATGGTCATTAAACATAGATATTTCATTCTTACGATAATTTTATATATTTTTACTTCAGATAATGTCAATTACCCGTGTATTTCATTTGATTACTTTTGAATAAAATCTTAAAAATTATGACAATTAATGAATTAATATTGTTGTTCGTAATTAATATAAATTTTATCAAATCAGTTAACGAAATTGATAATACACATATTACATCCATAATTAGAGGAGATTAACAAAATTATGATAATTATTTCAATTCACGTATTATTATGCTAATTCACATATTATTACGTCCATACAATTATGTAAATTATTTCAATTCACAGATTATTACACATATAAAATTATGCTAATGGTTACTTTGGAATAAAATCTTAATAATTATGATCATTGAGAAATTAGTTCAAACATTATACTTTTATTAAACGGTTTTTTATACTTGCCGTAATTTTATCTAATAAATTAAAGAAATTAATGGTACACATATTACGGACATAATTAAAGAAAATTAAACATACACATATATATTACGGATACAATTAAAGAAAATTAAACATACACATATTACGTCCATAATTAAACGAAATTAAAATATACATTATATTTTAATTATAATATATACTCCTTAATTACCATACTTATTCATAATACATGGACGTCATAATTAGCATAATATTAATCTATACTATATATAAAAACATAAGAATAGTAAATGCATATTTTAAATTTTAAACAATAGTAAAGGTAAATTAAAAATAGAATGAAAATATTTCAATAATAATATTCTACATCATTAATTAAAAATAGAACAGAAATTAGGTAAAAATACCAGTGAATCTATTATTCTAATTGACTAATTAACTGAAAATAAAAAAAAATCGACTAAAAATGAATCTAATGTTACTAATTGATTGAATATATAAAAGGAAATGAATATTAATAATTGACTGTAAATAAACAAAATATCCATAATTAACTAAAATGAAAAAGGAAATGGTCATATCATTGAAATTTAATTAAAAAAGGAAAACATTCTACATCATAAATAATAAAGGCATATTATAAACAATATTAAAGATAAATTAAAAGGAACGGAAATTAAAAATGAAACGGAAATATTTCAATAATAATATTCTACATCATCAATTAAAAATGGAACGAAAATTAGGTAAATATTACTACGTAATTCTTTTCATTTTTCCTAGATAGGGTTGCCTGATATTAATTTACACATAACAATCGGCACTAATAATTAAAAAAAATTAAAAAATAGAAGAACTGCCGGAGACGTCTGTTTTTTTTTTAAAAATTTATTATTATTATTATTATTATTTAATTATTTTAATTAAAATTATTTAAAAATTTTATTTTAAAATTAGTAACCACCATGTCATCACAATTGTAGGTAAACAGGTCAATTTGGACTTTTTTTTTGTTTGAAAACATGTCAATTTGTACTTAATTGCATGAGTTTATATAGTTCAGGAATCCAATTGCATTCTTTTTGAGTTCGATGGCCTAATTGCAGTTTTGTGTGTAATTCAGTGGTTTATTTGACCATTATTCCGANATTTTCAGAGTGATTATAGTGAACAATCAAATGTTTTCTATAATTATATATTTTAATCACATTACTTTGATTGGTAATTTCTAATGGAAAAACATTATATTGTAACTTTGTATTACAAGATTTTGAATGATAATACCTTATTTAACTATCCATTTTTTTAGTTGTACTATGCAAAATAACTAGCAATCTACGGATGCTCATCTATATATTGTAGAATTTGCAGTATTGATCTTCCCCATTTACGGATGCTTATGTAATTTGGTAAAAATGGTGGTTACTATACTTGAATAAATCCTCAATTATTCATTCCAATTGTTCGTTTTACCATTCCAATTCTTCATTTTATAAAAAATGGTGCATTGGAAGCTAAACATGGGTCATTGTATCATTGATTGTTGATTCCAATTATTATTAATCTTTATCATTAATTGCACAATACTAATTCATACTTATTAGTTAAAAAATGGTGATTACTATACTTGAATAAATGAAATAATAATATTAAATTTTGTAGCCTCGTTTTAAAATCTATTATGTTAATATAATAATAATAATAATAATAATAATAATAATATAATACTCCGTAGTAATAATAATCTAAAATTCTTAATATAATTTTCCTAATAATAATAATAATATAATAATAATAATCCATAACTCTTAATATAAGTTTGTAACTAAATTTTCCTATTAAATATGTTTATAAAGGTAATTATAAATATAGAATTGAGAAATTCCTATGATATTTTATTTAATTGATATTATTCCTAATATATTTTATCTAAAAGGCTTCCTTCCTTTTTTATAACATTGTTCCATATGTTAATCCGTTTAATATGCTAATCTATATAGGTAATTACCATATACTATTTACCATCTAAATAATCCGTGGTAATTACACTATATTTAATATCTAAATTTATTATGGTCATTAAACATAGATATTTCATTCTTACGATAATTTTATATATTTTTACTTCAGATAATGTCAATTACCCGTGTATTTCATTTGATTACTTTTGAATAAAATCTTAAAAATTATGACAATTAATGAATTAATATTGTTGTTCGTAATTAATATAAATTTTATCAAATCAGTTAACGAAATTGATAATACACATATTACATCCATAATTAGAGGAGATTAACAAAATTATGATAATTATTTCAATTCACGTATTATTATGCTAATTCACATATTATTACGTCCATACAATTATGTAAATTATTTCAATTCACAGATTATTACACATATAAAATTATGCTAATGGTTACTTTGGAATAAAATCTTAATAATTATGATCATTGAGAAATTAGTTCAAACATTATACTTTTATTAAACGGTTTTTTATACTTGCCGTAATTTTATCTAATAAATTAAAGAAATTAATGGTACACATATTACGGACATAATTAAAGAAAATTAAACATACACATATATATTACGGATACAATTAAAGAAAATTAAACATACACATATTACGTCCATAATTAAACGAAATTAAAATATACATTATATTTTAATTATAATATATACTCCTTAATTACCATACTTATTCATAATACATGGACGTCATAATTAGCATAATATTAATCTATACTATATATAAAAACATAAGAATAGTAAATGCATATTTTAAATTTTAAACAATAGTAAAGGTAAATTAAAAATAGAATGAAAATATTTCAATAATAATATTCTACATCATTAATTAAAAATAGAACAGAAATTAGGTAAAAATACCAGTGAATCTATTATTCTAATTGACTAATTAACTGAAAATAAAAAAAAATCGACTAAAAATGAATCTAATGTTACTAATTGATTGAATATATAAAAGGAAATGAATATTAATAATTGACTGTAAATAAACAAAATATCCATAATTAACTAAAATGAAAAAGGAAATGGTCATATCATTGAAATTTAATTAAAAAAGGAAAACATTCTACATCATAAATAATAAAGGCATATTATAAACAATATTAAAGATAAATTAAAAAAGGAACGGAAATTAAAAATGAAACGGAAATATTTCAATAATAATATTCTACATCATCAATTAAAAATGGAACGAAAATTAGGTAAATATTACTACGTAATTCTTTTCATTTTTCCTAGATAGGGTTGCCTGATATTAATTTACACATAACAATCGGCACTAATAATTAAAAAAAATTAAAAAATAGAAGAACTGCCGGAGACGTCTGTTTTTTTTTTAAAAATTTATTATTATTATTATTATTATTTAATTATTTTAATTAAAATTATTTAAAAATTTTATTTTAAAATTAGTAACCACCATGTCATCACAATTGTAGGTAAACAGGTCAATTTGGACTTTTTTTTTGTTTGAAAACATGTCAATTTGTACTTAATTGCATGAGTTTATATAGTTCAGGAATCCAATTGCATTCTTTTTGAGTTCGATGGCCTAATTGCAGTTTTGTGTGTAATTCAGTGGTTTATTTGACCATTATTCCGAGAAAAATGATATTACTAATTGACTGAAAATTATTTAAAAATTTTATTTTAAAATTAGTAACCACCATGTCATCACAATTGTAGGTAAACAGGTCAATTTGGACTTTTTTTTTGTTTGAAAACATGTCAATTTGGGTCAAATAATTAATAAAGCTTATTTGTTAAGAAAATGTAAAATAGAAATTAACTANTTTTTTTTTTTGAAAACATGTCAATTTGTACTTAATTGCATGAGTTTATATAGTTCAGGAATCCAATTGCATTCTTTTTGAGTTCGATGGCCTAATTGCAGTTTTGTGTGTAATTCAGTGGTTTATTTGACCATTATTCCGAGAAAAATGATATTACTAATTGATTTAAAATATAAAAAGATCGTAATCTATATTCTATACTATATATAAAAGTAAAATCCTCCTATTTCATTCCCCTCATAAACTTTTGTAGTCAATTAATGAAATATTTTATTGGTTAAATAATTAATAAAGCTTATTTGTTAAGAAAATGTAAAATAGAAATTAACTAATATCTATAAATTGATAATATGTATACTCACGTATCAACACTATTAATAAAAGTAAAATCATTTATTGGGAAAAGAAAAGGATATTACTAATTGACTGAAAATTATTTAAAAACTTTAATAGTTAATTATACATTCCTTTTGAAAACTCCAAGTTATTTAAACTTTAAAAAAATTAATTGAACATGGGTTGTTAGATTTGTATAATAATCAAAATTAATTCATTCAGATATGGAGGAGGAAGATAAAACTAAATGCAATATGGGGAAAATGAATATACTTAAAGTATAAAAGTATAATTACACATATATTAGTGTAATTGACTAATAATAATTGCCTAATAATTATTATGATAATTAAGTTAAGCATTGGTCTTTGAATTTATTTTTATAATAATTACAATTAATATATTTCTCATTTTCTCATATTTATTTTAGTAATAATGTAATTATATAAGTCATAATATAATTATATAAGTCATATTACTTATAGATCTTTTTAAGATAATTTTAGACAAACAAGTCATATATTATTCAATTAATTGAGTAATATTTTTGTACTAATCTTATAATCAAATAAATGTACACGTTCAATATTAGAATTTTTTATAATTTCATCTTTATTTTTATTATCTCAATATATAATAAAAATAATTTATCCATGCCCGGGTAATTGGACAATTATTTGTTCTAATTCAAAGGAAAACATCAGAAAACATAATCGATCCAATCAATTTCATCAATTGCGCTATATAATATTCGATGTTATAATATATATAACTGTATATTGATCCAAATATTCTTTAAATATTATAACAAATCCATTCCGTGCAACGCACGGGCGAAAATACTAATAATAATAATAATAATAATAATAATAATAATAATAATAATAATAATCTATACTATATAAAAAGAAAGAAACTAAGGTCACTGTTAAAATCCAGTCCGGTTCGGTCCAGCCCCCTTTTGCTGGGCTAGCCCGTCAAAATTGTAAGAGACTGGAACCCCTAATCCCTAATTACCCAAATGTGGAACCCATAGAATTGCGTCTGGACAGAAAGAAATTCAGAACCCCAATTCTTCGTTTTGCTCAAGTGTTGATTTTTCTTCGAATCCTAGGGCTTAGCGGACGTAGCTCCAGCGTTCCACAGAGATGGTAATAAGTCTTTTTTGTGACATAGATCTTGCTTTCAACGAGTTTTCTTTCCGATTCAATTATAAGTAATGACAGTCTAATAATTTTATCTAACTTTTAGCTTTCTGCTCCTGCTGTTTATGTCTGATTTGTGAAATTTTTTATTTTATTTATACATGAATTGTGAGCTGGGCTTTCCTTGTTTTCGATCGCTGTCAATTCTCGCAGTGAAATTTGGGTCTTCTATTAATTTTTCATCCTGTATAACCCCTAATCAATTCCCTTCCAACAATGTTTGATGGTTTTTTTGCTATTCTTACTGGATGATGTCGAGTTCAACGTTTATCCATTTTGGGTCTCCCCAGTATCTGCTGTATTTGCCCCACTCAGTGGTAGTTGGGGGAAGGAGGAATGTTAGCAGGTGAAATGGGGCTGCTGATAGCTAACTTATCTATCAGATTGCTCTGGCAAAGCTCTGGAAAAATGTAAAACTGAACTCTTCTGTACTCCTTGGCTGAAGGAAGAGGAGCATTTTTGTTAATTAAATGGCCAAAAATTAGGGCTAACTTATAAAAGTACTTCATCTTATATTGTAGGCATATTAAGTGGACTGCATATTTTAGGAGTAATAAATTGGTTGTGCTTATGATGATTATTGGTCTTTGTATTGTATGGAAGCAGCCAACTTTTTATGATTATGTTTTGTGTAATTTGAATTTTGCAGACGACCCCGTTGATTGCAGGAGTTGCTATTGCTGCTGCTGCTTATGCTGGTAGGTATGGAATTCTAGCATGGCAAGCTTTCAAGGCAAGACCACCAGCTGCGAGAATGCGAAAATTTTATGAAGGAGGTTTCCAACCTAAAATGACAAGAAGAGAAGCAGCTCTTATTCTTGGAGTCAGGTATGCTCTCTGTGCCTGTGTCCTTTTTACCTAGACATAATACCTAAAGTTTCTCTGGCAACTTACTTTTGGTTTTCCGGCCTTTACTTGTACCTTAAAGCTCCCCTCTAGCATTTCTACGTTATGCCTTTAATTGTGGCCTGATGATGTGCTTTTGAGTTTGCTTTCCGTTTGTTATAATGGGTCAAGAATGGTGAATATTTTCTAACCATTTCATTCATTCCTATTTGTTGTCTAAGATGCTTCATTCTAAGATTTCCCTGGGTGGTTGGTGGTTGTGGGAAATGCACTAGATCAACGGTTCCTTACTCCGAGTTTATAATACTTCGTAATCAAGAATGATGGAAGAGCATTCTGAATGATATATAGTTATATAATGAAAAGAAAGACACCGGTTGCCTGTTTGTTTGCATTTCGTCGTTCATCTGGATCTCGTAATTCATTTTGGTGGCATTTCTCGTACTATTTTTTGTTGCTTCCTGTTTAGAAATAGATAGATATTGACATCCAAAAATTTTTATACTTTGTTTTCCTACTAGCTCATTCAACAAGCTGTGTAGTTTGTGCATCTATCGTACCAAGCAATATATATTTACTTCTTTTCAACAATGTCACCAGAGAAAGCACTCCCACGGATAAAGTGAAGGAGGCTCATAGGAGGGTAATGGTGGCTAACCATCCAGACGCAGGCGGTAGCCATTATCTCGCATCTAAAATAAACGAAGCCAAGGATGTGCTTCTTGGGAAGACGAAAAGTAGTGGATCTGCATTTTGATTTAGCCAGATATTAATCAATTCTTTTAAAAGACTAGCGAATCACAAAATCTCTATCCCTGAAGCATCCAGAGTACCACATGTTCATCAAACCTCTTCGGCAATTATATACGGAAATTTTTTGGCTCTGTATCTGGCTTCAAGAATTAATCAGAAAAGTTACTAGGTCTTCTTTCCCTTAGATGGGTTTGTTGAATGAGTAAGAAATTTTGCTTCACCCCAGGATTTGATTATGTTTTCTGCTTTGTATACTCTGTATCCCCTAGGTTTGAATGCAATTCATGGTTGCCTAATGACTACTTATATGTAATAAATTGTTTACCTGAACTTGTCTTCTGTGAAATGTAACAGTTTTGTCCTCTATATGGTGCCATATTTTCATCCCCATTGTTCTTTACTTTGATCTACATGAAAGCCTGCAATTTTATCCAAATATGTCCTTAGTGTAAAGCTCGGTTTGTGACACTAGCTATAAAAGATAAGTAGGAAAGTCAATAAAAGATAAGAACTAGCTCAAACTAAAAAATTCAATAGCCACGAATTATTATTATAATTGTTGTACTAAACATCAAGAATGTAAATATTGGTAAGCAAATATTAGACTATAATATGATTATGTTGGATTGAAGTGGAGTGTGAATTGGTAGAAGAATGGAATTGGAGTATGTAGTCAAAGCTGAAGTGGGAATATAGGTTTGTAGTTAGGTAGGATGGGGAATCATAATGGCGAAGGAGCATTGAGACTGGGGCTCTCTCTCGCCTTGTTTTTTTGTTGGGTTTTGTTTGGACATTTACTGTCGAAAATGCTTTCTCAATTATTCCCCTCTGACCTTCACCTCATCATCTTGCCTACAACAATGTTTCCACCCTTGTTAAATTAAATATATTAAAATAAAAATATAACGTCAATTGTATAATGTGATATTATTTTAGGCAAGTGTCCTTTTCCATGAAGTTCTGTAAAGTCATCACAGATTAGGGAATATCGTAATGTCAATATCTTTCTCTACATTTGACAATGAAAGTTTTTATTTTGTCACATAATTTTTTTGGGGGGGTTTTAGAAAGTGAAAACTTAAGTAATTGGAGATTAATTTGAGATTTTATAGGTAGAATATATTAATTGATGAAATAAATTGAAAAAAAAAATAAAACTCAAAAAGATATTTTAATCGAAAGAGAACGTAAGATGAATCAAAACTTGATTTGGGTGACCTTGGCACAAAGGGGGTTGTCTTGGTAATTGGTATGGTGTTGCCGTGTTGCAGGCATATAGACCCATGAAAGTCTATATTCATGAAGTCCAATCTATATTATATTGTCGGATAGGAAATAAAAAAATAAAAATAAAAATTAACTATTGTAAAGATACTATCATGCTTGAAAGACTCTAATCAAATGCTATATGTGTATAGAGTTAAGTTAAATCAATCTATTCTACCACCTCTCTTTTGTACATTATACCTTCAAGTCTATGCCATTTGTTTTAGTGGGGATACGATTAGTTGTCCTATTATTATTCTAAGCTTATCTCTCCACTTGTAACCTCACCCTCACATAATCAGTACAAAATTGTCCATATATGCTTGTGTTACATCCATCTCATATTATTTCCATACCTAAGTCATATCATTTGTAATCTCTCATATGATTTATGACAAAATTCATAGATATATATATTACTGATCAAAAAGTTGATTTAATTATAATTTAGTAATTAGACTAACAATTCATCTTATGATGACTTGAGTCGAGAGATCCTAATTTAATGAAGTCATCCGTAATGACTTGGATTGGAATATCAAGACACAACGAAATCATCATCTCAGCATCTTATGATGGATTGGTGAAGACGAGCTCAACACAATGGAGTCATCTTAGAACTGGAAGACTTGAGTCAATGACCTTAGTCTAATAAGGTCATTGTGGCATCCTATGATGGTTTGGGATAAAGGATCTATGCCCATTGCCCAATGGGGTATCTTAGTTTTTTGGGGTAAAAGCATGGAGACTATGGAGTCAACAGTTAATGGCTCCCAGGGAAAGTGCGGAAGCAATTAGAAGGCGTTGATCGAATCGGCCATGATCCAAATTTCATTATAAGACCTTCTAAATTAAATTAAATTAAATTAAATTAAAGATCCATTTTTTTCCACTACAATGCATGGAATGATGGTCCTTATGCAGTTAAAAGAATGGTCCAAAGGCTGCTTACAATTTAAAGGGATTTTCCCAAAAATAAATGGGGAATTGAAGTAGATGGGATCTATTGTATGGTGACAAGAGGGCTTTTGGATCTCCTTTTGGAAGGTGAAAAAGCTAATTAAGAAGCTCTCCCCACCTCCTCTTTTATAAACACACTTTAATTTGCAATATTTGAGGCTCCCAATTCATTCTCTGCACCTTTAATTTGCTAAAAAGATGTTTTGGATGTGCAGAGTAGTGTGTGCTTCAATTCAACCCTATCACTAAAGTGAACTCAAAACAAAAGCTCCTTCAACTAAGCTGGCTATGCCACCTTGCCTGCCTTTGTGTTTTCAAATCCAGATCCACCCTAGAGATTTATCGATTTTAAAATCAACCAGATTTGATAATGACTTTTGAAAATTTCATTTACCGGAAAGTCCATATATAGCCGCTACCTAGAGTGCACTATGTGTGAAGTTTGCCTTATGACTATAGCCTGTAAAGGACGATAATGAGATAAACTAGCATAGGTTTTCATAGTTAACTCGCTCAATTCAAAATGCCCAACAAGCATATCCCACTAAACTTCGAAGTTAGAACCTCGTGGTTACCAAGCCACTCGACCAATTCAAGTAGGGGTTGTTGCATAAAAGATTGTTACTTTGACAGAAATCTGACACTAATTTTATTTTTTATTTTTTGAGAGTTGAAAGTGACAAATTTTTAAAGTCAGGTACTGAATCCGATTGATTATCAAAGTTGGAAGGGCAGTCACCATCTTTGAAAGCCAAAATTATTAAGAGCTAAATCAAATCACAATACACTCCAAGATGGAGGGCCAAAGACGACATATAGGGAAAAGGCAACCCTAAAATAAAGGAGGAGAAGAAAAGGGAAAAGGCATAGGTATGAGGGCATGGGAATAACTGGTTTGAGTATATATGGAATTATGGATGCACATACACACTCATCATGTTGATTTTGTACGTTGCATGGCAACTTGGCAAATAGTATTTGGTCCTACCATGTGATGTGCTAACACTATTTCTAAAATCTTGCAAGACACACCCCTAAAATTAAAAGAGCATTCAGACCATAAGGATCTTCAAAATTTGTATATTAAATGTTTGAATTTTTAGCATGACATAGCATTATTAGTGGCTATTTTGTGGTACAAATATATGTGGGTTCTACTTCTGATTTGTGTCGGTCAAAATAGATTTATATTTGATAGGAAATATTTCCCGAATATACATACCTATACGTATTGTATACCTTCTCGGTACCTAAATTGAATAATTGTTCTCGACCTTGACCGACTCCAAATAATTCGACCTGACCTAAATGCGAGGGCCGAGCAATTGATTAGTCAGCGCGTGAGCCTTCAACCCAGGTAATGATCTACCACGACCCACTAAGGTCGAGATGACCAATCTGATCAGGTCCACGAAAAAAAAAACCCAGATCTCTGACCTTAACTCGACTGCGCAACTTACTAGCCAATCAGGAATATCGCAACACGGGGTGTCACTGCATCGCCACCAGGCTAGACGACTACATGTGCAACTCGCAACTCGCAACTCACAATTCTCTCAAAAGTGTTACGTTGTTGTATATACATGTGTTTGAACTCTCAACCACATGCTTAAACAACTTAAGTCAATATAATGTTTTTTTTTTTGTTATTATTTTTCAGTACGGAGTAATTGTATTATATGCTCCACTAATTTGAAGCCAAACTTGTCATTAAATCTGAATTTAAATATCGCCTACAAGAACATCTTTACTATCTTATAATATTACTAAAATAAAACGACTAATAAAGTGTTTGGAGACAATTAAAGTCCTACCCAAATCACAAGGTAAGTAATGTAACTTCACATTAGCCATATTTAGTTTGTGACAAAGTAAACAATAAAGTCAATAAATTAACCTCTCTGGATTGACTTTTGTTGTTTAACAACCCTTGTTTATTAAATGACCCAATTAAGAGGTTAGGCAGCTTCATAAATTAATTTGCAAGTAGTTATTACGGTTTGATAATATATTGTACTCTTTTTTTTTTCTTCTTCTTCTTTTTAAAGTACGAAGGATTATTATAAAAGTTCTTTTTTTTTTTTTTTAATAATAACGTATAACATAATGTGGTAAGTGGTAAGTTAATATCACAAGTAAGACTTTTTATTTTTCTTGTATACTTTTTCTTTTTCATCCAAACAAGATAATAAAACAAAAAACCTTCCTCGTATTCTTTTTCTTGTCATCATTTTCACCCATGCACCCATCCGAGCATAATACTCCGTACAAACTAACCTATAATTTAGGGGCCTCAGCAAGGAGAAGATACACTAAACAACAACACAGACTAATGTTCAATGTAGGGAGAAAAAAACAAGAACAGCAACAAATCAAATATTTAAATGATTTGGTTAAGCTCTGTAGCTAGCTAGGAAGAAACAAAAGTATACAATGTTGTTGCTGGTAAAAAGCTCGATCTGTAAATATGTGAGGCTGTGGGAGGGACTTGAGTCACTTAAGTATGAGATTGAAAGATCGAACTACTCATTTACATATATCAATGCTTTTAGAAGTGTTAACGGTTACTGATTAAGGTTGACCAAGACTTAACTGGATTAGTCTCATTCTACTAGATACTTGTAGTTAGGACAAAGTACGTCATTTAAAAAGTTGTGTTTTGAATTCATGGGCATACACCAGAATCCTTAAAAAAGTTGTCATTAATAATTAGGATTGATCGAGATTTGACTGGATTAATCTCATTGTGCGGGAAATTTGTAGCTAGGACAACTAATGTGAGGTGTATATACTATATACCCAACTTTTTCTTGACACAAACCCTCTTTAATCTTTAGACAGCTAGCAGTTTGGTCCATGCTAAATCCCACAACAACTAACAAAGCTCTCAAGCTAAGATTCCACCAAAACTTTAATTATGACTTCAAAGCTTAACCGTTAATTATTACTGTAGTAATTAATTAATTGATGACAATAAACAATGGCTTCTCCCATGCTACCTACCATTTGCCCCCCAAGATGGTCTAGCTTTTAAGTGCTCCATGGCACTCTCACTTGGCCAAGTCTATTCCAATATTAATAAATTAATAATGTCATCATTTAACTAACATAATTAATTAATAAATAATATACTGAGCATTATATTAGTTTTATTAGTTGGTTAATTAAGTATGCAATTTAACATAAAAAGTATTCAAACTAAAAATATATGCTTTAGTTTTACTAGTTGGTTAATTAATTAATTAATAATTTATTGAGTATTTTTATTATTTATTTACACGTTTAAGATGTACATTTGCTAGTTTAAAGAATTAATATAGAAAATAAAAAAATAATAATGGTTCTTGAATTTATGATAATAACTTTCATCTTCAAATTATTACAGAATATTCAGTTAATCCATAAAATGAATATTGATTAATTACAATATATACCTTTAGTTAATTATTGTATAAATTTTGTGTTGTTATATTAAAAACTCTAAAGTAATAATCAACACATCATTATGCCCTGTGTGTGTGAGAGATAGTAACTAGTACTATTAGTACTAGTGTCAATTGACATTAAAAATTTTTGTACTAATAATAGTAACGAGTACTATTAGTACTAGTGTCAATTGACATTTAAAATTTTTGTACTAATAATTTCAGCCTCCAACCCTAATTTTTCTGACTCTGTCTCTAAATCTATATGATCTAATTAACAATAACAATTGTGGAGGAAATCTCAAAAAATATATATTATCATAGGGGGTTGTTATAATGTTATATCAACACTTAAAAATTCTATTAATTATGAGTTATGGAAAATATGAAAATATTCTCACCCCACCATGTGTTAACAATTCCAGTCTTTTTCAAAGTTCACAAGCAATCTTTGTCAAGTAGCCTTTTGTATATCTAATAAAACCATCATTATGGATGCCCTACAAAATTTGTTATTTATTTATTTATTATATTAATTTTTAGTTTTATAAAAGTTGTATGCTCCTAACAGACCATCATTAGTACAACAACATTATCTACCCCCACAACGCTGCTGGTAATTAGTTTATTTTAAGTGCATTCCCTAATTAGATATATTTGTAAACGTGTCATTTAAGTATTGGAGCGTGGAACTTAGGCAGGAAAATAATTATGGTTATTTTTCTTAGGGGCTAAACATACCTTACTTAACTCATGATTACAATCATCATCATCATGAGAAAGATAGAACCCTAGGATTCATGATTACAATCATCATCATCATGAGAAAGATAGAACCCTAGGATTATAATTGGTTTGTTTTTGCTATTTAATTGATGCTTTTAAGTTCTGGCTTTATCACACTACTTGTTGAAACACAAAGGGTCAATATCGCCTCCACTAAGCCTCGATCTCGTGACCTTACACATGAGAGAGCCACTACATGTTATCTGAGCACAATGTGTTTGACTTGCATATTAAATTTATATGATAATATCAAACTAAATAGTATAAAAAGTTCAACTAAATAAAAAGTTGAATTAAATAAAACTTGTCCAATCAAATATATGAAATGGAATCCAAAGGGTACATTTTTTATTACTTAAAAAGAAAGAAAGAAAAAAAAAAAACAGGTTCATAATTACCGCCGAACTTATAGCTAGGGTCGGACAGGGTTGAAAATCGCAAATTATATGGTGGACCATGGACCACAATGCATTGTGGACTGTGGTTATGGCTGATACTGCAATTGTGTTGAACGGATACTGCAGTTGTGTTGAAAAGATACTGCAGTTGTGTTAAAAGGAAACTGCAGTTACGCGGAACAGAGGTCGTTCATCCGTTCAACATAACTGCAGTATCCATTCAAGACAACTACAGTATCTTTTCAATACAACTGCAGTATCAGTTTAATACAACTGCATTTACAGACGGATGAAATAGCCTCTGTTTCGCGCAACTGCAGTTCCCTTTCAACACAACTGCAGTTTCCTTTCAACACAACTGCAGTATCCGTTCAACACAACTTAAGTATCAGCCATGACGTATGGTCCACGGTATAACGACCGGTTGAAAATAAGGCTTACACTGGCAACAAAAATAAAATTGTTTAGCTTTGACTTATAAAGTTTTAATTAGACTTGTTATCCTTTTCTAGTGCGCCTTTAACGACCGACTTCATCATTTGATTACAAAGAAAAAAAAACATCCTTTTTTTTTTTTTGAATACAAAAAAACATCCTTAACATACCAATTAAATTATCCAAATTAACCTATAACAAATATAGAAACAAATGCTATTTTTTTCTATTTTATATTTATCTCTATGTTTACTCTTTACATGGATAAAACTAGTTTACATTTACGGGATGTTGATGAATTGATCGTCCAATCATGAGTAAACACAAATATTTTACTTAATACTTGAATGTAAATAAATTCAATCAAAGAGTGTTATATCATAAGCGAATATTATGATGACAGTATAATATCACTTATACATATATTCACTTTTAACACTTTAGGTGTTAGGGTTAGCCAATTATGTGCTATTTAATTTGTTTTTATTTGATTAACTTGTATTGGTGTAATTAATTGACGACTAGGCACTATATATATAATTAAATAATATAATGTTTTGGTATTAAAAGAGTGTTTTTACACTATTTACTTGGATCAACTAAATTGAAAGTTTTAATATAACATATAAAGATATTTTTTTTTAAAATAATCTTCAACCACATATGGTAGATGTGAGTCCCTTTGGAGACAACCTCAACTAAATTGGTCACGTAATTAGCTTAGTAACTACTATGTTCTATGATCTAATTTTGGGTTGAGCCAATTAATTATAAATAACTTAGTTCATATTATTTCTTTGTAGTATTTTATCGGTTAGGATAACAAAATGAGTCTCACTCAGATCGCACATTCAAATAACAATTACAAATTGTATTTTAAATCAAAGAGGCCAGGTGGTTTCCCTATATCAAACTTTAGGGCCCATTTAGTAACCAAGGGATTTTATTTTATTTTTTCTGAAAAACTGTAGAATTGGAGAACATAAAACAAACTTTATTAAACAGAGTTTTTCATTTTGAAAACGAAAAACATTTTCCAATATTCTATAAAAATTGAGATTTTTTCTTGTTTTCTAAATGGAAAACATATTTTATTATTTATTTGGCTATATATAAACTACAACTACATTCTCACCATTGTATACTTACAAATTTATCCATTCATTATTATTATCTTTTACTTATCACCATATTTTATATTTTATACTCGCATTTACTTACATAAACATAACTTATTTTCTTATGTTTAAATATGAGGTCTAAAAATCCCTCGAAATTAAATGTGCATAAATTTTAAAACATTAGTCTAAAAAATAAATTTTGAAAAATGAGTGTTAATACATAAATTTCTAAATAGAAAATAAAGAATTGAAACTGGAAAAAGTTAGAAAATAAGGGGGAAAAAAAAGAGTAATGCTAGATACCTTCATATTTTCCCTTCAATCCATCTCTCATGATACATCATTAGTTAATTGGTTACTATTTTTTAAAAATTAGTAGTGATTTGTCAATTAATGACACCCAATAATTGAAAGTCGCATCAGAGAGAAAATCTATGAAAAAAATTTAAGAGGGACATTTTTCCAAAAAAAAAAGAAAAAAAGAAAGAGAGAGCTAAAGTAAACGTAGGATTTAAGTGTAATTGAGATTTAAAAAAATATATATATTAGTGACTCTATGAGAATAATTTGAATTGATATTTAATGAAGTATTTGTATAATGCATTTTTGCCATGCACGCGCCATTTCACGTGCAGTGATTGTGTAAGAGCAACACTATCAGTGGATATTTTAATGGTTTATGTCACTAAATGACCATGTTGGCATGAGAGAGAAGAGGTGAGAGAGGGGTAGAAAGTCATCTACAACAAAAGGTTCATCGTAAAGTAAATGCGCATATTTTTTTTTAAACATGGGCTGCTGTGCGCGAAACGCGCACAGTAACCGTTCAGTGCACGTGCCCATTGAGCGCGTCAGACACATTAATTTATTATTATTATTTTTTAATATCAAATTTGTTTTTATTTTATCATTCTCATTTTCTCTTTCCTAGTTACAATTACGAAAATTGCTCAAAAATCTAAAATAACCCCATGAATAATGATACTCAAGTCATTGAAACAACGTTAAGGCGTTAGGTCACCAAAGCTGGAAAGTGAATCCACGTTGACGGAATGGCGCTAAGTGGCAGTACCGTAAATTACTCCATTCGGAAGGGGGTTAACAAGACCGCGAATCTAACCGCAAAACACGGCCCGCCAAAAAAACATAAAAAACCCAGGTATCATCATCGTACGCGCACTTCCGGAACGCGCCAACGATCCCCTCATCCCTCGGATAATTGCGCTTCGCGGCGTCGAGATGCGGTGGGCCCCCTTGGGACAGCGCGTGGGGAATTGCTTTTGCACTATTCAACCGTGACCTTTTAACAGATTCAAAATGATGAGCAAAGAAAAACATTCTCAGCCCGGAGGGAACGGAGCATTCGAGTGACACTATTGCCACTCCAAATTTTGCTATTGCCACTCCCACACGCACTTTGTCAGATGATAAAATTGACACTTCACCAAAGTAGCGATGACACACATTTAACCAATTGCCTCAAAGTTCAGATTGGATCAACCAAATCTCAACAAATATCAAAAAAAAAAAAAAAGTCAAATAAGCCACTAAACTTATTATTTTTATGTAATTGGATCATTTAAAGGTATCGCTTGAAAAACAAGTTAATGTAGTTAGATTTTAACTACCATAACTGACTCTTAAATCAAGAGGTCATACATATATACTAATGATCTTATGGCCTAGTGACACGAATGACCCTCCCAAATAGGAGACCATGAGTTCGAATTATTTTTCTATTTTTAGTAATGAACATAGTACCGTCAGTACATTTTTTAAAGTTGTGTTATTAATATTTTCATATAAATATAAGATCAAATATTTTTGTTGAATGAGAAACGTGCCAAAAAAGGTTATAATATGTGACAATAGGTGTGATATATTACAATGAAATAAATTTGGAAGAGTTGAGTAGAAAAGTGGAGAGTTTAGTTAAGAAGATGGTGTGATGGAGACGTACGAATGACTTTTACGTGTGTTTAATGTTAATAACGATTTTCAGTACATGCAATGTACACAAGGTTAAACTGTCTTTGGCCCATCATTTATTATATTTATTTTTTTTATAGGCACAAACTTAATTAAATATATTATAGTATAATTACAAAATTTTGAAGTAAAATAACATAATATCTCTCTGGTGTGTAAAATTTATATACGGAATATTCACAATTTACATATTGAATATTCACAATTTTATTAAAAGTAAATTCTGAATATTTGATATGTAAATTATGAACATTTAATATCTAAATTGTGTATTTTAGATCAGAGTCCATGATATAACAATTGATAATTTTAACGATAAAGAATCATAAATCTAGTTAGATTGTCACCTGTTCAAACTAAGTCAATAAACAACTCTTAGGGCTAACAATTTATTAGACCAACTTGGTTTGTCTGTTGAGATCCATTAACCAATTTATATTGCTCATAGTTGATAGGAATCGAACTTGTTACTACTAAGTCAATAGTCTGATCAATTTAGTTGGGATTTTTAAAAGTAAATTTTTTTTTTTTTTTTAGAATATAAATGTGAGTTATTAATCCGTATAAGTTTTGGTTATCTAACTGGAGACCATGGCTGTTGCAGAATGGTTTGTTGGTTGCTACAGAGCAAAGACTGTTTTAGAGGCAGTTTTGGAGTGTGCGTAGTTATTGTCTAGGTAGACCACAGCGCAGTCTTCAAAGCAGAGAGAGAGAGAGAGAGAGAGAGAGAGAGAGAGAGGTGGGGGAAAATACAATAGTCTGGTAAACTGGTCAGGCCACAGAGAAGCCTTTTCCTTTTCTTACTTTGCTTTTAGAAAAGCAGACATTCATGTCTCTGATTCTTCTTCTCACCCTACCCAAACTTGCTTACTCATCTCTCTATCTCTCTCTCTCTCTCTAGGTTGGGGTTTTGAAGAGGAAGAAGCAGAAGATCATTACAGTTTATGATGAATATGTGCTGCTGATATTTCCTCCTGCATTTCCCTTCTACTCTGTAAGTTCCATTCATATACTTGCATATTCTTCTGGGTATCCAACACTTTCATTTCCAAGGATTATTTGCTAATTTCTTTCATTAAATTTTTTTTGGTGTATATGGGTTTCCACCAATTTCATTTTCTTGTTAATTTCTTGAAAGAAAGAAAGAAAAAAAAAATCTTGCATATATAATTCTTTTGGGTTGTTTTCTTAAATTCTAGGGTAATTTCATGTAATTTGGTTTGTTTACTTGCTAAAAAATCTCATCTTTCCTCATTTATGTCTTGTCCTAAGTATCATAACTATGTGTTTCACAAGGAAAGTATATTGTCCTATGGCCTAAACTTTTGACATTGTATGTATGCATATTTCAGATGGGTAAAGATCACAACATTTATTTTATTTTACTTGTAATTAATATTGGATTTTCTGAGGAAATAAGGAAATGCATGTTTGGTCTAATAGTATTCAGGATCTCCATTTATAGTAGTGCAAACAAATTTCCCAAAAACAACCACTCATCACCATCAGCAAGAAAAAGAGAGATTGACATTTGGTTTTCATCTGGCTTCATTAAAACAGAAATCAAATACACTAAAATGTTATCTTTTCCCATTCCTAGGTGAAAATCAAATTTCAGAAGATTATTTCTTTAAAAAGAAACAAAAAGATATTATACCTCTTTCTTATCTTTTATGTATGCATTGATTTGGTTTCTCTGATCTGATTGGCTATATGTTCCTTTTTATTCTTAAAAAAGTTTTTCTTTGTGAGAAGAGTGTATTCACAAAGTTTTGGTAGAGCTTGGCTTCAGGTAGGTGGCTTGTTAATGTTCACTAAGAACTCATGTCTTCAATAGTCAGAGAGTAGAAACTAGAAAGCTCTTCTAGGAACCAATTTACAGTTCACCATCATAGTATCTTTTCTAATTATTATGTCTCTTCTTAAAAAAGTAGTTGGGTGCTTTTGATGATGAGATTGCAATCCTTCATAGTTCATATGCAGCTTTACATTTCTCTGGTATCTTATAGCGGAAGGCTTTGTTTCCCGTTACTGTCTAGCTCCTATGATTTGTTGACTTTCACCATCAATATGTTTTTTTTTCTCTAGTGAATGCACCCACCACACACTCGTAATATTACTGGATATTCGGTTTTTCTTTTAGCCACGCCATTAGGCCATCTTGATTCATCTGTTACATATTTTCATTTTGATGAACAGAACATAACTGGGAAGATGACAAAGGTAAGTCCAGAATTTGTAGGGGGCGAGGTGCAGATGTACACATTTAAATCGGTGTCAGCAGATGTGAGCTTTGCTTCTAATCAGTTCCCCAAATATAAGTTGGGGCCTGATTTTCAAATTCTAGAGGAGGCGTCATTGGAAAACAAAGGCCCATCCCTAAAGGAGGTTGTCGAGGAAGAAACTACTAGGCTAACAGAGCAACACAAGCGTCTCTCTGTTCGTGACCTGGCTAGCAAATTTGACAAGAATTTGTCATCTGCTGCTAAATTGGCTAATGAGGTTCCAAACTGCCTACCACTTTCAGTTCATAATACTTATTGCATCTACTCCCAACTAGCTTCTTAAGAATAAAATTGTTGAGCCCGCACGGGCCTAGGCCACTGGTTCAGTAGTATTTGGGGGAAGAGACGAAGGTTCAAAACTTGATAGTGGTAATGTGGGGATTATGCCCAAAGTGGGCATATCCCCTATGCACACTGGAATTTGGTCCTGTCAGCTGAGACACTAAGTTACCATGATTTACATTCTTATGTTCTCTTGCCCATGATGAGAGAGCATAACATTGGTTCCGTTGCCGGGAATTGAACCCAGGTCTCCTGGGTGAAAGCCAGATATCCTAACCACTGGACGACAACGGATTTGTGTTTTGGTTTTTTCTTTTCCTAGATTTATTCTTAGTTTTGATGATAAAATATCAGCAAATAAGCTCTAAAAAAAGTTGTAAATGGATTTCAGGCTAAACTAAGAGATGCACCTTCTTTAGAGGGGCACGTACTTTTGAAGAAACTAAGAGATGCACTGGAAACTCTGAAAGGAAGATTGGCAGGTCGGAATAAAGAAGATGTCGAGATAGCTATTTCTATGGTTAGTAACTTTCTGTTACTTCCCAGAGATGAGTGGTGCCTATATATTAAAGGATTTGCTGGAAATTCACTAATATTTTTGTTATTCATTAATTCAGATATAAATGCTTTTCTAAAATATGTTAAAAAGTATAATTTTATTATTTTTTGGTTCAGGTGGAAGCCTTGGCTGTAAGGTTAACTCAAAAAGAAGGAGATCTGATACAAGAGAAGTTCGAAGTGAACAAACTTGTGAGCATTCTAAAGCAGGTGTGTAATCTTCTGTACCATTAACCTTAACAATAAAATTGTCAAAAGTATATATTCTTGGGGTTTACATTTATACATTTTGATTATGGTAGAATGTTGGAATGAAAAAAAAATTGAAGCTTTGAAGAAGTTAAATCTGTTCAAACATACAATTTATATGCTATAAGAAAAGGAAAACAAATGAGAATAGTATTTCAACATTCTATTTTCTACAGGCTTCAGAAGATGCTAAAAAGTTGGTTAATCAAGAAAGATCGTTTGCTTGTGCTGAAATCGAGAGTGCTAGGGCAGTTGTGCAAAGAATCGGTGAAGCACTCGAAGAACAAGAGACAAATTCTCAAGTTTCGGGGAAACAGGTACTTTACAGTTCTAATTTCTTCTTGGCTTACTCTCTCAGTAGTTGCGAAGCATGAATACATAATATTTATCAACGCATGACGGTTTTACAGTGCTTGAACTCTTGGTGCATGCTCCTTTTTTCTCCTGGATATTTCTTTCACTTTGGTCGGGCAATATTTATAGTTCATTTCTTTCCTCGGGGAGATTTTAGAGTTATTTTAAGATGTTCGGACACAATATAGTATTTATCTTCTGAACTCTTCCTCTCGGCACTATGAAGGCTGAAATGTCTTTTTTCTGTAGCAGGAAGTCGAGGAACTAATGGAGGAGATTCAAGAAGCTAGAAGAATTAGGCTCTTGCATCAGCCCAGCAAGGTATTTCTTCAAAACAGATAAGTTTTACAGCAAATTATGAAAAATAGACTTTGTCGATAAAAACTATCTGCTGATCACGAGAGAACACTATTTTTGTAGGTGATGGACATGGAACACGAAGTCAGAGCACTGAGAATTCAAATTAATGAGAAGTCTGTGGTTTCGGTGAAGCTTCAAAATGAGGTCTGCTTCTGTCCTTGTTTCTCATCCTGGCCAGGTTATATCGAGTCTGCACATGCATAATCTCACAGATATGCATAAAAAAAAACTATTTTGTCATTCGATGAATTTTCAGTGTCTAAAAGGATGGCGTTCCTATTGTTTGCAGTTAGCAATGAGCAAGAGAACGGAGCAAAACAAGTCTCAATTGTATCAAATAATTGGCTCGGAAAGCGTGGGCTCAATTCTACGAATCCAGCCATGCTCAGACGAAGCTGTTGATCTTTCAAAATGTTCGATTCAGTGGTATCGTTTATCATCTGAATGCAGCAGAAGGGAACCTATTTTAGGTACCAGTCCCGTCTTCTTTGTAGATAAAGATCATGCCAAGGAACCTTCACTTTTATTCTATGCTTTTTACAAAATTTAAGTGCGTTTCACCTTTTGCTCTTTTTGTCAGTCGTGTAGCTTCAAATTGGAAGAAAAATATCGGAAAGTGCTCAAAGTTTATTTTGCTTTAAATGTTGCATATCCTTCGTTGATTGAATTGTAATGTGATGTCCAGGTGCAGATAAATCTGTTTATGCTCCCGAACCTATTGATGTTGGACGAGTTCTTGAAGCTGATATCGTCTCAAATGGCCTAAAGGCCTCAGTCACGACTATTGGCCAAGTAGATCAAGGTTAGTGATAAATGAATTTATTCACTTACTTCTTTCCTAATTCGCTGTAAACTTCATTCATTTCGTTGTTGACTGCTAAGATGCTAATGAAATTAAGAATGCAACTTTAACTAATTTATTTGACAGCTGCTGGACTTGGGAATTTTGTCGAGACACTTCTTCGGAAATCAAATACTGAATTCAGTGTAAGTGACACGGGCTCTTATTAGCATTGTTACTTCATCAAATCAATAACTGCGTTTTCCTTGTAACATTGGTTTAGAAATGAATCAAAGACACTTGTTTACGGTTCTGTTTGGCAAACCTAGCTTAAAGCTGTAAAGCTAGTAACCGAAGCCGAATGTTGAAAGCTTATAAACTAGCCGATTAGAATTAAAAGTGTTTGGTAGAATTAGCTATTAAGAAACTTGAAAATTAACATAAACATCAGTATATAATAAAACCTGTGAAATTCTTCCTATCTTACAAAACAAGATTGCTAATACCGACTTGGACTAATTCTTGTTGATTCTCAGGTGGTTATTGCCCAGATGAACGGAAGGAACTATTCATCGCGCTCTGTTCATTCATTTCATGTTGGGAAAATGAGGATGAAGCTTAACAAGGGATGGATTACGAAAGCTAGAGATTCTTATTCCGGGTCTATGCAGGTACTAATTAAACAAAGGTGGTTTACTTTTAACCGAATGTGGAATAGCAGTGATGATAATCTAATCCTAAATAACTTTCCTGACCAAACATAAACAAGTGTTCTAATGTAAGACATGATTGCCATGCTACTAGTCGTTAGCGTGAGCTATGGTCTTCACTTCCTACCGACAACTAGCTTTCCTCGAGTGGACGGGGGAAGGAGGTAAACCAGTCTAGGTTGCCCCTGACCACCTCAAACCAATAAGGCCAATAGGCCGCTCCCGTTAGAACCTTGTGGTTATCAAGTCAACAATCTGACTAACTTGCACATCTCAATTTCCAATTTCCATCCAAACACCGGGTACCAATCTTGAAACACAATAATTCCTCTTATGCCCTTGTTTCTCAACCTCAGCTGTGCGGGTTCAGAGGGGGAGGAAACTCGGCAGCAAAGTCATTGTTCTGGCAACCGCGAAAAGGGCAGTCCTTCGTACTGGTCTTTGACTCAGAGCGAGAAAGAAACGGAGCTCTAGTCCTGGCCAGGAAACACGCTCTCGAATGCAACGTAAGTTTCACATCTTTTTGCTCATTCATCTTTGCCTTATTATTATCTGCATCAAACACTAAAGGCTTCAGCTTTTTTGTAATGGCAGGTGAATCTTGCTGGCCCGGACGACGATGCTTTGCTGTGAATCTAACTGGTGTCTCTCATTTTATTACACTTTATTTTTTTTTTTATTTGGGGTTTTAAGGGAATTTGATTGTGTGTGGTGATGAAAGATGGCTTGCTGTTTTGTTATTACTACTAATGAGTTACATCCATGAGGCATTTGTTTTATTGTTTGCCCAATCAAGGGTTGTAACCACTTTTACTAATCAATGGTTCATTTTTCTCAAGTGTTACAGTTTTTTTTTGGTTGGTGTATATACTCTCATCTAAACTTCCATCATATATGCCCATTTCTTTTGACTTTTGAGGGAACATTAATCATTTTTATTTGTTCATGTTTCACTTCACTGTATAACCATGGTTCCTACTTGTATTGTATTATGGGCTAAATGGCTCATGTAAGTATGACAGACAACTCTCCAGGTAATGCTATGCTCATCACGTTTGAACTAAATATTTATCATACTTGAACGAATTTGTTGTAAACTGGTAATGTGACAAACATTTCATTTTAAAAAACACAATCAAGATACAAATTTAATGTTTGCTGGAAAAATAGCATAAAATGACATATAAAGTGGTTATTTTGCGGTACACATATATGTGGGGTTCACTTATAATTTAGGTCTGGTCAAAGTGAATTCGGGTTCTTAGTGTTCAACACGTATAATGGGTGAATGTGGAAAATCTTTGAAGTAATTTTTATTTCACATTGGTTTGGAGGGTGAGTTTGTAACACTATATATATAGAATAATCTTTTAATCTTTTAAAGACATGTCGAATTGTATACCATAAACTCGAGCAAGGTCCAAATCAAATAAAAAAAATCAAAATAATAGGGGGACTATCAAGACTTGAAAAAAAAAAAAAAAAAAAACATTTCAAGTAAAATAATACGGAGTAATGAATAAAGAATTACTTGTCTTTGAGGTTTAAACATTAAACCCTGCGGCGGAGGCAGCGGACCGGAAAAATCAAATTCTTCAATAAGTCATCAATTTGAGATGCCTTCTTCCAAGAAGAAACACTCGAAATCCGCCTCAAGGCTCTCGCAATCCGACCCAAATGCTTCTCCTTCTCCATCACCCTCCGTGCCTTCATCCCCATACACTCCTTCGCCGTTTTCCAACTCAAACCGGGGCCCAGAACTCGCTGAAGATGACCTCCGGTGCTACCTTGAAGAAGCTTCTAGAAAGTTCCCGTCTTTCATATCCGCGGCTGCTTTCATTGGCCGCGTCTCTGAAGAGGCTGCCACTGCTGAGGGAGTGGGTTCTTCCGGATGTAAAATTTGGCTCTCCGAAGCTTCCATGGTCTCTTCTTCAATTTCTCCCGGCTCTCTCGTTTCGGTAAATAAGCCACATTCTTGATTACTTAAAAATTGAAACTTTAATTAGCTTTTTAAGTTGATATCAACTAAATTAATTTCACTGCTATTGTGGGTTTTTTATTTGTTGGGTTAACATGCAAAGCTGAACTATTAATTTTTATTTTTATTTTTATTTTTAAAATTTTGCCCTTTTTGCTTTTTAATATGCTGCTATCAATGTGACAAACAGGTGTCCCTTGCTTCTTCGGATAGCCTCAGTAATTTCCCTCTAAGCGCTTTACCAGATGAGTGCACAAGGCACCTTGGATTTGGGTTTACAGAGCAATTGGGTGATGAAGCAGGAAACTATTTTGTTCTTGCAACTGTATTCCCCTCTTGTAAGGTTTGAAAATAAATCACATGTTCATAACTTTCTTTTTATGGCCAAGTATTCCTGCTGATTTAATATTTGACTAATAAATATGTGCATATGGAGCTTCTAAATTGAGAGCAAAGGGAATGCTTCCCTTTAGGTTTCCTCGTTATAATAGAGTCAAGCTATTGTCCTTACCTTAAAAGGAAATGGTGGATCCCATGGAGATGCTTATATTTGTTTAAAACAAGCTTAGTTTTGATTTCCTGATTACTTTGATATGTCTTTGCCAGTGCTGATGAAATTCCATGAAATTGTGGTTTTGGACTAATAGGAAAGTTAGGAGTATTTCTGAAAACTTACTGAGGCTTATTAAAGACTTAATTGTATATATTAACAGGATCTGGGGAGTGCAGAAGTACAAGAGAGTTTGTTTAGTACTTAAGCTAGCTTGAGATATCATTAATTGACCTAAATTAAAGGCTTCGCAAGCTAATGCTAAAGAATCATAATTCCTTCAGTGAACTCTTTGTCATACAATGTTGAAGTATATCTCATGCAAATATATTCATTCTTTGCTGAGTTCTCTGAGACTGTATGGCTGCAAATCGTTGGCTCTTTGGAAATGGTCAATCTTCTTCTTCATCAATTTCTGTTTATCTGTCTTCTTTTCAGTAGAATTAGTGAAACAAGCCTCTTGGCTCCCGTCTTCAAATATTTAACTTATGACATCTGTCCCATTATTGATTTTATAGGAAAATATATAAAGAAATGTAACTTTGCATTATTCGAGAGGAGGAAGAATTTGCATGTAACTTGACATTGTTCTGTCTGTAGGTTTTAAAGTCTGCAGTGCGACTTTCTTCAAACCTTTCATGGACAATGGGCTGTCCTGTTTCTGGACGGACTATTTTTGTTCATCCTGTAATTGATCAACCACTGCGGGTTATTTTAAATGGAAATGAGAATTTACCGAACCCTAAAGCTAGTTGCTTTTCGTTGTGCAACTGCGAGGAATTATACTTAAAACCTATATCTTCAAAGGAAAATTTTATGGTGAAGAGTACTGTATCCTCTCAAATAGCATCTACCACTGGAAAGGTAATAGGTCGAGCTGAGAATGGAAAGATTTCATCCCCAACAACTCCGTCACACTCCCATACAAGACTTAGCTCACCTGGACCTTATGAGTCAAATGCATCAAGTTATCAAGAATCAGTCTCAAATTCATTTGATCTGAATGGTATATCTAGCAACATAACTTACATGATGGAAGTTTTGGAGGATGAGAATTCAAAAAAACTTATGCAAACTTGTGTTGGTTTTTCACTACATTCTCGTAGCTTACTTTGTGGAAACCTTGTGACCATCCCAGTACTTTCTAGGCTTTGCACATTTCTGGTCACAGGAGCCAAAAAATTCTCCACAAAAGGCAATCAATGTTTGAAGGACAAAAGCAATCAGAAACCTTTTCCACATGCCACAGATTTGGAGGACCATGCAAATGTTGCTTTCTTGATTGATCATGAAACTAAAGTTTGTATACAATTCCCACAAAATATTCAAGATGGTGCTCCAACAAGAGGAGCTGCATTGTTGACCGAACTTGAGTGTGCAGGTGGCAAAACTAATATAGCATCTGATGTTTCAAAGTTGGGTGGCCTTACAAAGGAATCTGCAGAGTTAAAAGACATAATAATATCATCAGCAGTGAAAGGTGTAGTGGCTAGGTATGCTTGCTGTCACATTAATAATTACTCCCTCTGTCCTAGTTTATATGTCCCATTTACTATTCATCGGTCGAACCAATTCTTCTTTTTCTCTTATTTTCTTATAAATTTGAGTTCTTGTGTCAATAGAATGTAGTTTCTAAATTTATAAATTTCATACAAGAATACTAAATTAAATATTACAAAAGATTTAAATTATCAATAACTTAAGCCAAGCCTTGTTAATTGAATCAGAGATATAAAGTGGGATGGACCGATGGAGGGTATACATAACGGTGCATGTAAAGGAAAATACATCTATAAGTATGTTTTTAGTGTTTGTGTAGTGTTATTTGCTTCGAAGATTCTTTCCAGACTTTGTTCTGGTCAACTGCTGAATCCTGTCATTTTCTACTCTGAGTGTTGTTGCAGCAAACTGACTGTAACAAATGTTTGCCAACTAATTTCATTCGGTTGAACTTTGTCCTCAGGGCTTACTTTTCCTTCATCTGTGACTTTCTGGTCTACTACTACTAGTCTACTACTAGTAATTGTTATTAATTAGGGAGTATATGTAGAATTGTGGTCAGGTTAAAATTTGAGGAAGGCAATGCATACCTCACTCCAGAGCATTATTCACATTATAAATGCTATAGAAGCAGAAATACTTTGTAGTCCTTATTTTGTAAGCTAATAGCGAGGTGTTTATACTGATTGTTCTTGTGACTGTTTCAGCATGGGTTTACGACCTACAAAAGGAGTACTTCTTCATGGACCACCTGGAACAGGAAAGACTTCTTTGGCTCGATTTTGTGCTCACTGTACAGGTGTGAACTTTTTCTCTGTGAATGGGCCTGAAATCATAAGTCAATATTATGGAGAAAGTGAACGAGCATTGCATGAAATCTTTGATTCAGCTGCCCAGGCTACACCTGCTGTGGTTAGACAATTTCCAAAATATTCTAAATCCCATGTGGCATTTAGGATATCTATTTTTCAATTACCACTATGAATGGGACCAATTGGATACAATCACTGTAGCTGATAAAATGACATCTACAGGTGTTCATTGATGAGGTGGATGCCATAGCACCTGTGCGGAAAGATGGTGGTGATGAGCTTTCTCAAAGAATGGTAGCAACGTTGTTGAACTTGATGGATGGAATAAGCAGAACCGATGGGCTGCTTGTTATTGCAGCAACCAACAGGCCTGACAGTGTTGAGCCTGCACTTAGACGGCCTGGAAGATTTGACAGAGAAATTGAAATAGGTGATTTGAATTTTGAAATATGACTTTATCTGTTGCTTTTTATTCATCTTATTAAATATTATACTGTGCCACTTGATTTGAATTTGCCATTTACAATGCTCCTGTACTTGACTGCTCTGCTTGATAGCAATTTCACTATGAACATAAGTGCTAAGTAATGTGTATCACCCATCTCGAAAAGTTTTTCTATAGGTGTACCATCTCCAAGACAACGTTACGAAATACTGCTGGTGCTTCTCAGTGAGATGGAACATTCACTTGTGGACTTGGATATTCAACATCTTGCTACAGCTACACATGGTTTTGTGGGTGCTGATCTAGCAGCTCTCTGTAATGAAGCAGCCTTGTCTTCTCTCAGGAGGCATGTAAACTTAAAAATGTCATATGGTGATACAAATAGCAAATCATCAACTCCTCTACAGAATGGTTGCTCTGATGTTTCCCTTTGCTTCGAAGAAAGTAAACTTCCATCTGTCAACAGTGCTGTGGAGGGCTCATCATTAGTTACAGAAACATGCATTTCATCAGATATTGTGAATGGAGTGAATGTAAATGGGACATGCACTACAGAAAATGGTATTTTGACAGTGACAAGTGATGATTTTGAAAGTGCTAGATTTAAAGTAAGACCAAGTGCCATGAGAGAGGTATGTATCTGTCCATTTTGGGGATTTAAAAGTTTTGGATAATGTAGAAACAGAAATTTTGTAATGCATAGATGAACAATGGTATATAACTAGATTCTTTGGAATAAAAATATCAAATAGGGACGCTTGTATGATTTATTAATTAAGAACAATGATGCACTGCAATTATCAAGAGATGTGTCCTCAGATTTCATACTGCTGAACTTTTTTTTTTTTTCTGTTTCTTGACTGCTATATTGCGATTTATGGTGATGATTTTTGTTATTCCTGGTTCTGCAGTCTGAATTGATATCTGACATTGTCACTGTTGCTACTAGGTAATGCTCGAGGTTCCAAAGGTTAACTGGGAGGATGTTGGTGGGCAAAGAGAGATTAAGATGCAATTAATGGAAGCTGTTTTGTGGCCCCAAAAGCATCAAGAAGCATTTAAACGGATCGGAACCCGCCCCCCAACTGGGGTTTTGATGTTTGGTCCTCCGGGATGTAGCAAAACACTTTTGGCACGTGCTGTTGCTTCTGAGGCTGGGCTAAATTTTCTTGCTGTGAAGGGCCCCGAACTTTTCAGCAAATGGGTAGGTGAATCAGAAAAGGCCGTTAGAGCTCTGTTTGCAAAAGCGAGGGCAAATGCCCCCTCTATTATATTTTTTGATGAAATAGATGGCCTTGCTGTTGTCCGTGGGAAAGAGAGTGATGGAGTCTCTGTTTCAGACCGGGTGATGAGTCAACTTCTGGTTGAATTGGACGGTAAGCAAATCTGAAAGCTATTCCTTGAAGAACATATATATATTAATATATGTATTGTCTCTGGATAAACTTTGATGGGAAATTATCCTATCTTAGCATCGGTCCACACTTGAATGTATGCTTTTTGAAATAGGTTTGCACCAAAGAGTGAATGTTACTGTTATTGCTGCTACAAATCGGCCAGACAAGATCGACCCTGCCCTCTTAAGACCAGGTGCAACCTCTTCTCCTTCCATATACTATTAGGAGCTATATCTTCTTTTGGAACTGAACATAACTAATAATATATCAACATGCTAGGTCGTTTTGATCGGCTTCTATACGTGGGCCCACCAGATGAGAATGATCGTGAAGATATATTCCGTATTCATTTGCGCAAGATTCCGTGTCATTCTGACGTATGCATTAAAGAACTTGCCCTTCTCACCAAAGGATGTACGGGTGCTGATATATCCCTAATCTGCCGTGAAGCAGCTATTGCAGCTATCGAAGTATGCTGGGTATCTCATTGTTGTGTCAATACAGATAGATAAACGTGTCTGGAGAAGCTTACAATGCTCTTTTTTTTTTTGGGTGATGTCAGGAGAATCTTGGAGCCTCGGAAATAACAATGGAGCACTTGAAGGCTGGCATTCTAAGAGTACAGCCCGCCGATGTTCTGTCGTACAAGGCGTTATCAACTAAGTTTCAGAGACTTGTTCACTCATCTACTAAAGGAGCCGATTTGACGTCCCCATCGTGCTTAAATAGATCAAGCGAGACACATTTCTGGTAAACTCTTATCCCTAGTTAATATCATCACCTTTTTTGTTGGTTTTCTTTCTCGGGAAATTGCATCTTTGAGTTCTTTGAGGTGGCATAATTTCATAGGCTTAATGGATTTATGTTAAACGTATACACACAGTCCACTCTTAAGTAAAAGACAGCGATCTTGTTTCTATATTTTCCTCGTCAAAACTATAAAATTGAAAAGTGAATATACAAACAACTAAAACATTAGTCATGGTCCGGTGTCCATATCTATATTCTAGGTTTCCTTTTCCAGAAAATCAGCATCATATGCCACTTGGTATTGATAGGGATGTTTGATATTGTTTATCAAAAACTTAAAACGAACAAAAAAAAAAGTTTGAGATATTTTATCTGGATGTAAGTGCTCAAAATCAAACATTATACTATTCTAAATATTACAAAATTGCTCAAAGTGAAGCATCTTGGTTTAGGACCCTATTTCAAGAACTAGTATAGGTATCTCTTGTATGTCAACTGCATTATTTTCCGTTTTCTAAAATCAGTTTGACCTGATCACTGAACAACTCTATGAACAACTCTATTGCGCTGTCTGTTTCAAACAAATAACAGGGCTCTATTAAGATCGACAGCTATGTTTCTTTATCGGCTTCCTTCCTCAATTTTGCGGTCAATGTCCTCTTTGAGCAGCTAGACACTACGGTTTCTTCCACAACGGGGAAATTTATTTGATGCCCTCGGAGAAGATCTAAGACAACTCGGGGAGACTGAAGAACTCATGTTTCTTGCCTTCAATCCCCCACTGATAGATAAGATAATTCGGGCATTATTAATACTCAAGATTTTTTGCCAGATATCAACAGTGATACTGCTGAGATGATCTCCAGGTCTTGTCTGGTTGATATTGTAAATTAGTGTGTGGTGATATATGGCAGAGGTTTTGATATGTTTTATGTTTGGAGACCAAAACTACATAAAATTTTTAGCTGGAATGGATTGTGTTTGTGTGTAATCATATGCAGCCATGAATGGTTCTTTTTTTCTCTCTCACTTACAAACACAAAGAGACAAGACAATAGGGAAGTGCAGATCTATTCTACCAAGAAAAAAGGAATAAAAAAACGTTTTGTTTGGTGTTTTCATGAGTCATGACAGAAGATGATCAGAAATGTGACAGATATGCATAATGGGAATTGTTTACCTCATATATTTGGAATCTAATAGAAGAAAGGCATCCATTCAAGTACAGTCAAACATCCATGTGATTGGCTTCTTTCTTAAACTAGTCTTCTTCATCACGTTGTTAGATATTAGTGGACAGATCCCTTGTTCGCACCAGCATTTGACTGTTTATTGAGTCATCGAATTATCATGATTTATATCTTTTTAAATATTCTGTCGGAGTGGAATGGGGTCCTTGAGGCTTTTAAGAGAAATATATTAGTTGTGAGAGTTAAGGTTTTTTGTTTTTTAATAAATAAGATACCTTGTCATTTTCATGGGATATAGTCCAAACACGTGTCCTGAAAATGGCATCGCCAGCCCTTGAAAGAAAAAAAGGAAAAAGGAATCACGTAGGAATCTTGAAATGAAAGTCAATTGTGTGGGATAAAAATATGGTGAAGAGGGAAGGGTATTGCCGTTTTGATGATTGCAGTTTTACAACCAAACGCCCACTAACCACTATGCTCATCGAGCGACCAAAAATATTCCCTTGTCTTCTCTTCTCTTCAATCAATAATAACAAAACACTATCCACCCACACTGTTAATTAATTAATTATTGACTACACTTTAGGAAAAATAAGGATTCGTTTCTTTAAGTAATGTTTAAGGTTGGAGTTGGTTGGGTTAATTTCACTAAAAATTCATTCATTATTGAATTTTCTTTTTCACATTTGATCTTCAGCTCTGATCTAAATCAACCAGATTCAGTTTTCTATTGCTGACGCATTAAAACTTTCATTACTTAGTCTGAAATAGTCAAAACAAGGCTTCACATGTAGTGAGGGAAATTGGGGGTTTCAACTTTCAATAAGGTGTGGAATATGATTCTAGCTCAAATTAATTTTATGAATAGAGTAAAAAATAACGAAAACATTTTAACAATAATTTTATTTTTAATTAAAATTTAACAAAAATACTACTCAGACTCCAAAAACCTACTCTCAACTTTTAGTCTTACTAAGTATTCAAATTTTATTCCACATATTAAGGAGTAGAAAATGAGAGTACATGTAAAATTACTCAAAATTTAATATGATTATTGGCTACTAAAACATTTATAACTTAACTATTAAAAAAGGTATACATTAATTATTTGATTGATTAAAATAATTATATATTATATTACTCCCCATGACTTATCTTCACACCGGCCTCATGGAACCAAACAACACTTTTGATAACTCATTTGATTCCCACTTCAACTCAAAAGGAAATCCCACAAAGTGACTTAACTTTGCATTTTGTCTTTCTTTGCATCTCATTTTAATCATATTTGATCTCTTCTGCCATTCTTAACAACTAAGCTTTTATAATTCCAAGTCAAATAAATCTTAAACACATCTATATTATTTAAAGTCCAAATTAAAAATAGATAATCAACTTTCATAGCTGTTATAAAAACATGTCAACAAGATTCCACTATATAATCTTTCAAATAATTACTAGTAAACTTATGATTGGAGGTGCTCAATCCGCCATGTTCATAGGGAATCTATCTGATCTTGTGCAAAATTGATGGAAACAAAGTTTAGTAACTATCAGTTGGGTCTCTGTATGGGTTGATAATTCACCAATATGTTAGGCAACATATCAAGGCAATTGTTATAATGGATTAGACAACTCTGGTCAAAAAGTTATGTGTCTACATTGTTTTCAATTAATAAATTATATGTCTATAAATAAATTGAAGACACATAATATGTTAACGGCATATTATATGTCTGTAGTTAACATATTATATGACTATGTCTTCAATTTCTTTGCATGCATATAGTATGTTAATTGTAGGCACATTTTATCTTAGTTATAAATACATAATCTGAATGTAATTTTAGACCAAAGTTTACAATGCAATGTGGACTTTAGTCCATGGTATAACTTGCCATAACAATGTATGACGAGAATTTCTAATCATTATATCATGGATCATGATTCACCTTATAAGATTGGTCACTGACCTAAGGTACATTTTAATACACTAAATGTTTATTTTTTGAAAATATATTATTTGAGTAATGAGCCTTTATTATATTAAAAATGAATATTTATTCGTGGTTGATATTGTGATATTCATAGAGAATCATCTATCTTGTGCATAAGTAGTGGAAACAAAGTTTAGGAACTATCGGTTAGGTCTCCACATGGCTTGATAATGTCCTTGTATTATGTTGCTATATGGAAGTCTGCTCACATGTCCTCTTCCAAATTCCTTCTGCTCATCTCATTTAAGAATGGATGATATTAAATTTTAAGGAAGAACCAACTAAGTTAACTAAACATTTATTCCGTAATAATATATTTTGCGTGTGTGTGTGTATATATATATATAGGGATGCACTCAGGTAAGAACGAATGCTCAAGAAAAAACTGAGAATCAATTACAATGGTGCACTCAGGTGAGAACGAATGCTCAGGAAAAAACTGAGAATCAATTACAACCATTCATGTGGTCAAATGAAATTTCACATTGGTGCAACTAATGATCATGTACTTTACATGGGAATCAAACCTGAATTCCCTTGAAATTCTTTCTTACAAAGAGAGCTCACTTGCCACTTGAGCTACCCCATTGGGTTAACCAACACCAAAAAATCATTAACTCATCATTGCACATATTTAACGTTTACAATTTCATGAAAACCTTTCGTATGGTATGAATAAAAGCACCAACGGCATTACTCATATTCACTCTTAATTTTTCTACCATTATTTTGTCATTTACACAGAAGATGATTGTAATTCAGACTTACATACATATTAAGTCAATATTTGACAATATAATTAAAGCATGTGTTCTGTTACAACTAAAAGGCTAAACTTTTATCGGGTGGCACAAAGATTGTAATTCAAGTCTTTTTGCATGGGGTTGATTCTGATACCAAATCAAATTAAAAAACATTCTCCGTCTTAACTAAAATCTAAACTAATAGGGCACATTTATGTTTATATAATATATGTTCAACAAATATAAAGATAATTTTCTGTCGTTGTTTCATCAACTAAATTCAAATCTAAGAATTTACTAAAAATATTAAACTAAGTTTATTCGAATCATAAATCATTATTATATATTAAAAAAACTTATGTCCTTAAATTATAAGAAAATAACATTTTTTGTCTCCCAATTATATCATTTTCACTTTTCATTTCTCAATAATATGTGAAGTGACTTTTAACTCTATCAAAATTTATTTTCAAAAAAAAAAAAACTATCAAAATTTACATATAAAAAATGATGATTATATAATTTTTTTATGTGTCATTCTCTATCATCATTATATAACATTTTCCATGCAGATATTTGCAATTATTTTAGAATGACTCAATTTTCTTTTACTTCGTAGTATTATTATTTCTTATAAAAAGAATTCTTAGGACCAATCGGCCAATCATATTCCCCGTACAACTTCATCTATGTTAGTTGTTGTCTATATCCGCTCACTTCAACTGCTGACGCGTGTACCTAAACACACTCCCCTCATAAAAGAAAAAAAAATCATTTCCATTAGTTTTTTTTTTTTTTTGTCAGCCACAATTAGGAGATGGGAGAAAGAGAAAGGAGAGTAATTTGCAGGAAGAAAAATTATTTTCTCCATTTGTCCAAAATCATCTACTTAATTTCTTCCCCTTGCAAAAATCAAGTAAAAATCACTAATGGAGGTCTGGTCCTTCAATTGTGAAGACATTTTTTATATTTTAAATTAAAAGTGAAATATATTTTATAAATCAAAATCAAATATAACAAATAAAAATAAAAATTATATAATGTTAAATAGTAAAAGCATTAACTATTAGAAATAAAATTAAGCCAGCATATCCCATAAGTAAAATAATAATTTCATTTTCAACTATTTTATAAAATATCCTTCAACCAGTTAATTAGAACCATTCAATATTAATTTTTCAAAACTCATTTCTCTAGTTAAGTTATTATTGTTGCATTAAGATATTAAAATGAAAAATAACTCATGCTAAAAGCTAAGGTTATTGTTGCATCGGCGGAAGAGGCACGATGCCGGATGCTAAAAGTGGAATATGCATATGGTCTAACATGATGTTGTTTAGTTCCAAGACAAGTCCATTAATCATATATATGGCTAAAGATACTTTTCATTTTGACTACTCTAGTCATATCATTACAATTACAAGTTACAAATCTTATTTCGACTCATTTGGTTATATTATTACAATTACAAATTACAAATTACAAATCTTATTTCGACTCATATGATCATATTATTACAATTACATGGTATCAATCTTATTTCAACTCCTCTAAGTCATATTATGCTTATCTTTTGTTAAATCTTTTATATATTTTATTTTTATGTATTTGGTATATTTTGTTAGATAGTTATACATAATTTTATATTGTTAAACATAAATTATATCATTTGATAGATTTTATTAATACAAATAAAACAAATATAGTATTTAATATAGTATATATTAGTAGACCATGACCTCATTTATAGACCAACATGGAAAGCAGCGTTAGAGAGGGTGATTGATATGATTGGTAAACCCATTGAGGGGATAGGTGTGTTATACACGCGCGGATATGAGCTGAGTAGATAGAGATACACACATGTAACTGAAAATAATAATAGTCCTAATTAAAAATAATTGGGAATAAAATCTTTTAATGAAACACTCCTTTTGAAGACTAAAATGTATGACTTTTTCACGCCCAATTTATGATTCATTCTTTTGTTTACCCCCACGTTTTTGACAATTCTTCCATAATTCTCATCCTATGCTCTACTTCTTCTTTACGCCATAACTATAACGAGTATGGTGAAAATATTTTGACTTCTTTACGATATATGTCATATTTTATTGTGTGATATTTCATTTTAAAAATTTTAATATCTAACAACTAAATTTAATTTTAAATTTAGCTATTATAACTTTTCGAATTCAGTTGAGATTTGAATATTAACATATAGAACTTTATCAGATTGACTAAATTTATTTTATCAAATGTTGATATATTGGGTTACCATTTGTGAAATGAGAAAAAGTATGCGTGTTTATTCAATTAATTTAGTTCATTTTAAATAAAAAATTATTTTAGTCAAATAATTAATCGAGTTGAAATACAATTTATTGAATTAACTTAACTTATTTTCAGTAATTCAATTAATTGAACGCACATAAGAAAGAACCCCTTTTAAACTAGGAACAGATCACATAAATATTTGCAGGTGTGCGCGTGTGTGTATACCATAGCATTACATCAGAATTCATCAATAGTTGAGATTGTAGTAAAAAAAAAAATACAAGGTCAATTTTATAATTACTACAAACTTTAAAGTTTGCAATACTTATAAAATTTACCATGACTATTTTCTCTTGTTTTTCAGCAACCCTCACCTTGATTTATCCAAATGGATAGATTATTAGATCAATCTTCACTTTTGACTTGAGAGTATGTTTTTACATGAACCCTCATCTATATATATGTATTTTTGTTTTGCACTGTATTTTGAAATTTGATAAAGTTATATTATTTATGTAATTCTTCATTGTTTTTTTGTGCAGTTATGCTAAAACGTATGGAGTAGTTTTGAAGTTGAGAAGAATTTTGTGGCAACCTAATAAATTTAATGATAAATAATTAAATATGCACTAAATAAATTTTGACTATAACCAAGTAGTCATAAATGAGATTAGTTATCATCAACCATACCATATTGCTTTAATTTATCAGCATAATCAAGTAATTTTATGTGAAATTTCTACGGTACTGATATAATCACGTAGAATGTAGATATATCTTGTTGTATCATATATAATTCGACATCAGTACCAATCGTGTCTCTCTCTCTCACACACATGTTTCATGGATAGCCAATCAATCAATAATAGATTTGTATAGAGTTGGACAGGACAAGATTTTCCTAAGGTGAATAATGAAATTAGGTACAATTGCACTAAACATGCAAATCTAGTACGATATGAAATTAAAATTTATAATAATTCAGATCTAATCAATACAATGATCTGAATTTTTCCACGTATATCCATCCAAACAAAATCCAACCTGACACAACCCGTTACTTCATGAATAAATTAACAACTAAGAAGAAGTAATAGCCAAGAACTTTATGGTCTAGTGACACTAAATTACTCTTTCATATGGGGTGGTGGGTTCGCCACATAAATTTTGTTGGAAAGTTGAAAATTGGTAAATGGGAAAGGGTAAAATTTGGGTTAATTAAAAGTGAGATTATAGTTATTCAAAAAAAAAAAAAAGTGAGATTATAGTAATTAAATGGGAGTATAAAGGGGGGAAACCTCGTAAATAGAAAAGGAAATTAAGGAATAAAAGTGGGATGAAAATGGGAAATGGGAACAGCCAACCAGTTTGTTCGAAACAAAGACAAAATTCCATAAAAATCATAAGAAAAGCATCACAGCAACAGTAACATAATAAAAGCTGAAAAGAAGAAAACAAGATCCACCTCGAACACCCCATTCTCTCCCCCTCCCCCTCTGTCACCAATCTTGAATTTCCGGCGACCCTTATTTACAATTGACCCAAAATTTTCTTTTTGTATCTATAGACGCACATATATACTAGTCTACGCCTCAAGTCTTTGTGCGTAGAGAGAGAAATGAGGGAAGAAGATTCCAATTGGTTTGCTAAATGGGCAGATGAGCTTCCATCTCCGGAGGAGCTTATGCCCTTATCTCAAACCCTAATTAGCCCTGATCTAGCCCTAGCTTTTGATATCCGCAACCCGGGAAACACGGCGGCGGTGCCGCCGCAATCGCACCACCACGCGCCGGCGCCGCCGGTGTCCGCCGTGCACACGCCGTCGTCGCAGCCGAACTCTTCGGCGGAATTTGACTCCGGCGAGATGGGCGGCGGCGGCGGCGGGGACGAGCCGGCGAGGACTCTGAAGCGGCCGCGCCTCGTGTGGACCCCGCAGCTGCACAAGCGATTCGTGGACGCGGTGGCGCACCTGGGGATCAAGAATGCGGTGCCGAAGACGATAATGCAGCTGATGAGTGTGGACGGGCTGACCCGCGAGAACGTGGCGAGTCATTTGCAGAAGTATAGGCTCTATCTGAAGCGTATGCAGGGGCTATCCAACGGCGGCGCCGGCGCCGGGAACAACTCCGGTGCCGTCGCCGGCGCCGGAGATCCCGCCACGGACCACCTGTTCGCGAGTTCGCCGGTGCCGGCCCATTTCTTGCACCCGGGGAGGCCTAATTCCGAGCATTTCATGCCGTTTGTGAACATTCCGGCAATGCAACACCACCAGCAGATGGCGGCGGTGCTTCATCCGCCGTACCGGCATTTCGGGTCACCCCCTAACGCCCAATTTGAGCATCCATTTGTTTCCCGGCAATCCCAGCAGAGGATGGGGACTCCTGTACATAATAGGAGCCCTGTTGCGCCACCGTATGCGGTGGATGATGTCGAATCCGCCGCCGCAAACGCCCGGAAAGTCCTCACACTCTTCCCCACCGGAGATGACTGAATTCAATTGGGGGTAACTCTTCACTTTTCCTCAGGATCAGATATTGTCAAAAATTTATTCTTCCCAAATAACATTTAGTCATTAATTTAGAATGTTTTTTACTTTACTTTACTTTACTGTTCTGTTGTTGTGTTTTAGTTATTTGAGTCATGAGTATCAAAGTCCTCATAGAATTGTGAATCACCTAATCTAGTCCATTTTTTGTCTTCCTTGTATGGATGCATATATATATGTTGCTTTTAACTTTTAAGGATTAGTGTCATGTGCATAGTGTGAGACTAATTATGTTTCCATTATTCGTGTTTTCTGCGTAAACCTATCTGCTACAAGTAATGGATGGTAATAAGAATCAGAAAATCGGTGGTTCTAGTCCATGGCAGCACGAGAAGAGTCTGCAGGGCAGACTCGAGATTGTGCTTTTGTTCCTGTTAGAGTGTGTCAGTGTTTTTAAGCTAAGCGTGCTGAAATCTTGATCGTCGAAATGCAGATGGATACTGATTAGTAAGAGCCATTGCAGTGTAGAGATGTAAGAACAAGATTTTCATCGAGGGGCAGCAGGGCAAGGCAATATATACTGATTTCAATTCTCCTGCCCATATGGAGCTTAATTGATTCTCTCGCTAGCTCGCTCTTCTTAGTGTCGTGTAGATGTGAACATGAACGTACCTTGCTTCTTGTACATTGTCGATCTGTTTGCATAGTGAACTAAACTGTCTATTGCCTATTGGAGAATTAATCCTCCTTGAGAACAATAATACAGTCACAATCTTGATGTTGTCTAAATGTTGATGATCCATTTTTATCTCCTATGAACATCAGATTTTAATTGCTTATTTCCTCTACTAAGCCTAAAACTGCAGTTAAGGTGCCTGGAGATTATTATGTCATTGCTGTGAGAAAATGAAGGTGGAAAGGCTATTTTTCTGCAACTTTAAGACCTCAGAAAGATGAGGTTATGCAGGCTTCCTTTTTTCTAGTTTGTTTGTGTGGATATGTAAATTTCATAGGATTCCTCCCATTGCTGGCTCACAAGCTAAAAAGATTGTTTTTTTTAGTTGAGTTTGTGTCTGCCCTTTTCATATGACAGGTGATGTTTTTGGTTAGTTGAGCCATTTGATTTGTTAGTATAGAAATCACTACACTGAACTGAATCTGAGATTTAAAATGCAAGTTGGGATCAACATAGTTGTTAGACATGTCACTTAGTATAAGAACATAGTCGCTGTGTTGCATCTTATGAAACCCTATTCTTGTTGCATACCGCTAAGATATCTACGTCCTGTAAGATAAAACTAATTCAGTTGAGTCTCGATTGCATCTCATTTGGGAGGAGTTCTTCCAATTGTGTTGCTAAACGTGTTTTGCTATTTAATTGTTTGTGTTGAGCATAAATAATATATAAACATAAATGTGCAATTCAACTATCAGCTTAAGCTTAAGCTTTTAGTTGAGATGAAGCACATGCTTCAATTTGGTATCGTTGTTTGGAACTCATCAAAGCAATTGGTCCGCACACGTGAGGGGCGTGATGAGACATGGTTCACTTGCATAAATTTTTGCTGTTTAATTTTCTTCTAATTATCTTCCGTTTACCTTTTTAAGGGCAAATTATACTCTTCTTGAAATAGTAGGTCAGAACTTGATCAAGTTCTTATCCTCATAAGATGCACCCAAAAAAAGTGAAAATAAAATAATTACATATATTCATCCATGATGCTGCATTAGTATATATAAAAAAAAAAAAATTAGTTAGTAAATAAAAAACAAAAAGTGTGATTGAAGAAGTCAATATTATACGCTCGTGATTGGATTGATTCCACTACGCAAACGTACGGCAGAGATGTTGCGTATACGATATTATATGTATATTTATATATTTCCCTTAAAGCAGAAGATTAACTAATTATGCGATGCTTGAAAAGGACATCTGTAATTTCCAATTTCATTATATGGAAATTTTTCTGTAGTGTTTGATGATATTATAATATGTTTTTTTGCCATTAATATAAAACTAAGTACACACAATAATGATTATACTATACTTTTTTTGTTTCAGATTACATTTGACCCCACCTCGTACTTTTAATTCTATATTCAACTTGTGATAATTCACCACTTGCTATACTTTATTATTAAATACTTTATGTAACTTCAATATTATAAAAATAACCATAATATTACTTACTTTGTGCTCATATAATTTTGGTAACTCTAGACTTATAACACTTGAATATCCAATCGATGTCACCTAGCAAGCAGTCAGGCAGTACACTCGGGCTCGACAGTAGCACTCGAGATGTAATCAGTCAGTTTTAGCTCTCTAATTACTCCTTCATAACCTCTAATCTTATTAGTTTACTCGAATTGGTTATGTTGGCTTATCGAGTGAGTTTCCAGGCCACGAAACTAACACATGGTAATAAAATTAAATTGTGGATTTCCGTCTTGGAGAAAGAAAACATGTTATTGAAACATGGGCAGCGTTTAAGAATGATTAAGTAATTTTAATGTAGAGATATGATTAGTTGATCCATGGAGGTGTAATTATTTATTGATGGGATATAAGCATGTTTAGATAAGCAAGATCCGTCATTAATTAAATAAAGACGTGCCACCCGCCTACAAGACCGGCAAGATTTGCTATTTTTTTTATGATCCTATTCAGATTACAGGATCTGATCCATTTCATTATGAGGTTGCCTCTTAAAATAAGACAATTTGTACTCCTGTACGAGGCTTCATTTCCAAATCTAGTTTGTTTTATCTAGTAAATTCCATGTTTTGTCTTAAAAATCTTTAGTAATTCTAGTCTAGACCTCCAAAAAGATAATTCTACTTTGTCGACAACCGCAAAGTATAGGTCACTTTTAACGCACATGACAATTTAATTCTACCAAAACTTTTGAAAATCAAAGTAAAGACGAGTTAAAATCCTCACAACTAACGAGCAACTTTTTTTTTAAAATCTTATTCAATCGTTAATAGTAAATTTCATCGTCAATTTTGTCACTAAACTCACATTTCTATTAAGACCGATTATCTATCTAGAAAATATGTTAAGATTTAATGTCATATGAACTCTATAGTAATTTTATCATGTTTAGTCCTAAACTTTCATATTGACCATGCCCAATCCTTTGATTTTCAAATTGTTACTATTCGTGGTTCAAGTTAACTACTCATGATCCTTCAACTTTTAAAATTTAACCAACCGTAATCCTCCTAGAAGGACCACGGCTGATTAAAATTTGATAGTTGAAGGAACACGAGTGATTAACTTGGACCACGAACGGTAACAATTTGAAAGTCAAAAGATCACTGGTGGTCAATTTAAAAATTTAGGACTAAACTATACTTGGAAGACCCTACATGGTGTTAACTCTAAGATGTATTTACCATGAAATTAAAAAGTGTGGAATATTTTGAAAATGGTTTTAGAAAGTTGATACTACAGACAATAATAAGAGTAAGCAGGTCCATTGAATAAATCCCAGAAACAATAGCAAAAGATAGTAATAGAGAATAATAGCAGTTTGTGAGTCAGTGTTATACAATGGTCCTAAAATAAGACAACACTAAAGGTGGCAAAAATACTGTGTCCTCTTATACAGACAGACATTCTCCTTCCATGGAAGAGACAGTTGTAGTCGTCAGGAATGGTGTTGAGAGTAATCAAAACTTAGAGGCTGCTGATAAAAGGGGGCCTGTCATCAAAAATATAAATAATCACAAGGCATTATATTCTTCAAAATCCACACATGTAATTACTCTCTTGTAAATCTTATAAAATAACAGCTCGAGTCAATAGTTTGTGCTGATTATAACGAAAGAGTAGTACCTGAAAAGCAACGTGCCTAAGTTGCTCGTATGAATGTGCATACATCATAGACTGGGTAGGCCACTGCATGTTGACAGCAGCATCGGTAGACATTTGATTTAATCCTCCCATCACACAGTAAGGGTTCGGTACTGGGTTGCTATAGTTAAACGAAGCAGGAGTCCCGGGCATTTGGCCCTGCACAGGAAAACCAGAATCGTATTGCACATATGGAGGCTGGAACTTCTGAATGCTGAATGGTGTCATGTTAAAGCTCTGATTCACTGGAATATTCTTAACATATCTGCATCATTTATTAGCAAAATTGAAAAGATTTAAATAAGCATAGTATTTGGCAATACGCATTGATGGGTTATATAAATAGAATATCAAGAATGAGGCAATGAGCATACCTTTCATAGCTTCGGTCATAATCAGGGTCAGTAAGATCCTTCTCCCTGTCCCTAAAAATGGCTACACGAGAAGCAGTTCTATTTTCCCTGCTGCGGAAAATTTTCTCCAAATCCAGAACTGAGCTCTTTATATAGTCATTTTCATCCACGCTGTCCCTCCCATCAGAAGCACCGTGAACTAATGAATCTTCTGGTTCAGAATTGTTTGGACCGTTAAAGATACGTGCCCGTGCCCTATCATATTCCTCCTTTCTCTCTTCCATGGTTCTTATAGCACTGTGCTTGGCTCCCAATTCACCACTTTGTCCTGTCAAAGCTCTACTAGGCCTTGGTCGTAATACAATTTTTTTCTGATCCAGTTTGTCACTCTCTGATTGTTTGGGTGGAACATCAGATAAACAGAGTGTCGGGTATTTAGTATCAACCTTTTTCCTCACCAAAATACGAGTTCCCTGACCATCAACAACATTGTCCACCATAGTCAGCAACCCATAGTGTTGAGCAACTCGGTGCGCTGCAAGACGAAGATAAGAAGTAGGGAAGTGTGGAAACTCAAACTGTTCCAAATCTGGATTTTGCAAAAACTTTTGAACGTCGAGTTCCATCCGCAGAACTGGGATTTATCATGAAAAGTAAAAAAGGAAGTCAAACACTAAATCAATGAATAACTTGCAAAGGGATTTTAAAAAAAAATCCCATTATCATGTAAAGCGGGGTCAGTTAAAACTAAAGAGCAGGCACAATCAGGACTAATTCTTATCTAAAAGAAAATAAATGTACAAACAGCATACACAGTTCAGTTATGATAGTACACTCTTCACCTATTAGTCTCCCTCCTTCAATTCAACCAAAACTTCATAATCAGAATTCCACAGTTCAATTGACAAAATCAAATTTTAGAAACATAAAAACCCACTAGGGCAAGTCATTCTCTCTAAGTGCTCCTTTCAGTTAACAACAAAACCAAGACACGTCATCCAGAAGCACCATAGGAACAGAAATAAAGCATGGGGCAGCCTAAATGAGCAACATCAAATGAATCAGGACAAACAGTGAAGTTTTTGTTTTGTAACTGCATGAAGTAGGGCTAGAAAACACAGAATCTTAACCTTTCCATTAAGATATTCAGGAGAATGGTACGTAACTACACATGCCAATTGCCAACTGCATTTACGTTAGAATTCTATTGAGTGCAACTAAAAAGGCCAAGAACATTAATGTCTATCTACTTAGTCTGATCACTACCATCTCTGAGTTATACCCTATAACATTAATCTCCCAGAATTTAAGATTATCCATAGAAACAGGGACCAAGAATAATTTTGAACTGAACAGAACCATCCAGTCACAACAATCAATTCTATTTTTTCAGTAAAGCAATTAACACAATGCTCCAAATATAATCTGAAAGAAAATTCCCATATGAAAACCCTCCTAGAAACATATCAGTTAATTCAGCTAAACAATTAAGAACTAAGAATTTCTGAGAAGCATAACAATGTAGCAAAATAAGGAATAGAATGTCCAAGGATGGAGCTTTACCCAATTCTTGCTTCTAATTAGATCCAACAAGCAACACTAACCAACACCCAATTCCCCAATCCACCCTTTCAAAGACACTTGACTATAGATTATTAAATAATAAAAGATTCCCCGCCAAAGAATATCATACCAAATACGCAACACAAACAATGAAATCAATCAAGAAAAGAAACAACAGCAATTCAAAATTGGCAGGAGAATTCGAGAAAAAAGCTAAAATCTTGAGGAGGATTACTGACTGGTGAGACGATGGCGAGGGTTTTGGAGAGCTTCAACGAGAAAAGGGTCCACCATTGACAGGTAAGCAGGAGCCATCTCCGGCGTCGAGACAACGTCAGCTGCTGACACACCGTGGGTCGCCATCGTCGAGACAAACCCTTTGTTCTGTGGGCGAATTTATATAATACGTCCCAAAAAATTCTAATCCTACAAAAAAAAAAAAAAAGAACTTCTTCCCTCTACGCCTTCGCCCAAGAAAAAGGGAGAAGGCTGAAGAAGAAGAAGAATGAAGGTGGAATTGGGTCTCCTTTCGGGTCAGGGAAAGGAGAGACGGATTGGGATTTGGGGGAATGGAATAGGAAACCCTCACTTTGCCCCTCCCTTATCACCAATCCAACAACAGATTGAATCGTATTGACTTCCTCTTCGTTTTCGTCTGCTTTTTCCATTGGCCGCGCTAAATTTTCCCTGCCTAAATATCTCTATTTGGGGTTTCTTTTCACACTGTGAAAATTGCTTTCCTTTGTGAAATTACCACTTTGCACTTGTCTTCCCGTGACGGTTGGAAAAGTCAGAGGGGTCTAATTTGGAAACTTTAACGCATGGTTTGTGAAATCCGTTAGCTAATCAAAGATGTAGTCAAATTAGAAAAATACATCGGGCGTGTTTGGTTATTGGCTTATAAGTCAAATTTTAGTTTATTTGACCAAATTTAACTGTTTGACTAACCAATAAGCTATTTTAAAGTGTTTAGTTAAAGACTTATTGGCTTTAGTTAATTGGGCCAATGAGCTGAAAATTAAAAAGCTAATGAATATAGCTTTTTGTATCAGCTGGTTTGGAATGTATATTGACTATTTTGAAAATCAATGGGATTTACTTTTAAATGGGTGGTGTGTTGTTATTTTATAATAATAATAATAATAATAATAATAATAATAATAATAATAAACGGGTGATGGGTTTGTCATTTTCAATAATAATAATAATAATAATTAAAAATAAATACGTAATAAAAATTATTTTAGAATACTCGTATAATTTAATAAGAGTTAAATAAACAAAAATAATTAACTTATGTCCTTAAAAAGAAAGTATAGATGATATCCAAATTTTATAATTATTTATTAATAAGAGTTTATCTTCTTGTTATATTTAAATGTTAAAATAATACAATACACTCATACCCTTAAATGTCATTTTTCATTTAATCAGCTACTAGTAAACAACTAATTTACCAAACAGTTTTGTATAACCAGCTAATACAATCAGTTAGTCAAACCAGTTAACGCAATTAGCCATCAATTACTAGCTAAACCAACCAGCTATCAGCCTTCTCCGGGCGGATGCCACCCGCAACCGTGACAGTTGCCAGTGGTTGATGGTTTGGCTTGTTTGTCAGAACTTCGCTGGAGGATCGCCGGAATTGGCTGGAATAGTGGTTGACCTGCAATCACAGGTGACAAATAGGTTAAAGGGCTTATTTGCTTCAAAATAATAACTTTGAGGGCCTAATTGGAGCTTTTTAAAATTGAAGGGTGTATTTGGCACTCATCCCTTAATTAAATAATAACATTACATGGTACTATGGTAGCTATATTTATTAAAGGGCCAAATAACAAAACAAATTAAAAGGATAATTAATTGTAGCAGGCAAATGAAAGTTAATGATGTAAAATTAAAAAAGTATGACTAAATGTGACAATACCACTCCCACATGGATGGTGGGAGTGGGTTCGAGCCTCAGTGGAGGCAACTGTTGACTCTTTGTGCTTCATTAGGTTGAGAAAGTAGCTATGAACAGACACTACATTGTAACAGAATTAGTAGTAATCAACAAAAAATGTGACAATACCAAATAATAAAAAATTATTCCTTTTTTTTTTAAATGTTATCTCAAGAATATGTGCTGAAAATGCCCATGTTAGCAAAAATACATTCGGTATTGTCTAAGAATTAGGGATAAAAAATAATTAACTAAGAATTAGGGACAAAAGAGCAACTTAGCTAAAAATTTAAGGACGAAATTAAAATACGGACAATAATTATGAACATAAATAAAAATTACCTAGAAATTTAAGGATGAAATTATAATTTTCCATATTTGTTTCAATTTAAAAATAATAATTTTAACTCCCTAAATCATTTAATTATAAAGTATGTTAGGTCGTTCTTAAAAAGTAATAAAATATAAATTATTTAGTCAAACCACCCTGTTTGAAGTCAATATAAAATCTTAACAACTTATATTAACACATGATTATTTATTTAAAAATTTGAAGTTTGATTACATATTATAAATGTTACCCTGTATACAATATTTAAAATTAAATAATTTTTTGTACTAACTCACTTTTACTTGTATGTTGGAAATTCAACTTAATTATTCAAATTGACTTGTAATATAAGTGTATATAAAATTTAAATATAAATGACTAAAATTGTTAAATAGAAATAATAAGCATTTTAAATTTAATTTGTTACACACACACACACACACACATATATATATATATAATTGTTAAGAGTAGTTCAACTATTATTATTAATATATAGTATTAAAAAATAATTATTTAAAGTACTACTATACTTATTATAGAGAGAGAAAATAAAAAACCTTCATCAGTCATCTTTTAAGTACTTTGAATAGGTTTTATAAGTTTAGGGATAAATAAATAAGTTTTAAAAAAAGTTTTGAAATAGCCAATTGAAGCAATTCGACATATTAAAATGATACTGTTGAACATAAAGTTATGAAATTGTAAACGTAGAGTTATAAAATTGTGAACGTAGAGCTATGAAATTATGAACATGAAGTTATAAAACTGTGAAAATAGAGTTATGAAATTATGAACATGGAATTATGAAATTGTGAACATAGACCCGAGTCCACCTTGCAATGTGGACCCGAGTCCTGGCATAACAATTGCACTTTGTTATTGTCAAAAGACATTCAAAGTTATATTTTCGTGTCTATATATTTCCTTGATAATGCATGTTAAAGTACAGTTTGTTATTGTCAAAAGACATTCGAAGTTCTATTTTCGTGTCAATATATTTCCTTCTATGCATCATCTTAAAACTTAATATATTACCCAAAGTTTCTTACCAGGAAAGCAACACGTAGACATGGAGTGCATCCAAAGTTTTATTGCTTTATTATGTGGCAGGTCTTCATACTTCTCACCCCAACTAACACATGCATAATAAAACCCCTCCTCCCCCCAAAAAAGAAAAAGAGCAATCATCATAACTAATCCACATATTTTAATGTTCCCTTCTTACAAATTATTATTTTAGTAATCAACAAAATAGAGAAGTTATTCAATTCATGACATATCATAATATACCTAGCATATATGATAAAATAACATTGAAAAATAAAAACGAATGCTAATTTTAACAAGTTCAGCTGATTGAGCCGTTAGTACATGAAATTTAATGAGTTTTTAACAAGTAAACTTTTAAGATTAAAAACTAACTTATGGTGTTTAATTTTTTATTGTATTAACCAATCATGTAAAAATTGCCAAGTATAATATATACAAAATAAAAAGAGTTTATAATTGTATTACATATCTTGAAATTATAGTCATTATCTTTGATTCTTTGAACATGGTAATTGACTATGGGTTGTTATAAGAAAATTATTTTTTAATCGCATATAGGATGGATAAGAACATAGTTAATTAGTACGGCCTAGCAATAAAGAGAAATTATTTAAGCGTACAGACAAAGAAAAATACAGGATTAGATTTAATTATTTAAAGCCGTAACATTAAAAAAAGTGGTCCTAATCTAAAACAGGAAGTGCAACGTTCACGAGTAACGGCGTTATGGAGGAGACGTGCAATCCGAGTCAAGCCAAGAAGTTTCGCGATAAGCGTCGGCCGTGCGCGGGGGGTTGAGAGTTACCGGCTACGACGCGTCACACCCGCTCCCCCACTCTCGCCTCTATCGTCTTGCTTCACGCGCTCTGGTCCTCAAAGTATATAAATTACAGTAATATTTTAATTTATATCCAGGGAAAATGACACTTTTTCCCCTAAGTTATGTGCATATAGCACTTTTTTCCCCTGAGTTATTAAAGTGGCAGTTTTTTCCCCTTAGTTATTTTAAAAGTGGTAATTTTAAAAGTGGTAATTTTCAGGGGGAAAAACTGTCACTTTAATAACACAGGGGAAAAATTGCTATATGCACATAACATAGGGGGAAAAAGTGTCATTTTCCCTTCTATCCACCTCAAATTTAGTGGTTCACGTTTTTGTTTTGTTTTGTTTTTTTTGTTTTTTTTTGTTTTGTTTTTTTTTTCTTTTTGTTTTTGTTTTTATTGTGGTCATTGCCAAGCCTATATAAATAGGCATTATTTACAATTAATTCAATTTTATATTTTATATTTATACGTTAATATTCTACTTTTATTTCTACCTTTTTCAAAACATCCTTGTTGGTCTTATTCTTATTATTATTGTGGCAATCATTTTTGGTCATTTGTCAACAAATATGTTTAAATTGCATTAAATATGAATACATTTCAATATATTAAGTTCTAAGAATTGATTCTTTTGTTTTTTTAATCTTAAATTTATATGCGTCATGTCATTGTTGTGAAGGATCAAGTTGTGGAGGCATTACTATGGAGGCACAGATTGCAATTGAAAAAGAGAGAGAACTCTAACGGTGAATTAGAGATTTTTTAAAATAATAAAAATAAAAATATACCAGGTCAATCCACTTTGTATAAAAAGACTAAAATGTCATCGTATTTAATGTTATTTAAACAGGATTGTTGACGGAGAATAAAAATAGTCATACCACAATAATACTTGGACCAATATGAGATGTTTTGAAAAAAATACTAAAAATAAAATGACACATATAAATCTAGAACTACAAATATAATTAACTCTATTATTACTTTATGCAAATACAACAATATTTATTATTCTATTACCCAAATTATCATTTAAGTATTAATATTTATTATGTATTCATTTAATATTTGATATAAAATATCTTATTGGTAGAATAACTGTACATTTATTATAGGCAAAAATAATTTCAATTAATCATGCAATATGCTCTTAATCCTCTTATAAGTTTACTGGTATTTTATATGCGGATGTGCAAAAATATATGTCTAATATTAATACTCAATGTTATTTTTTTAAAAGAATAATTGTGTAGACATACTCAATGTTATTAAAAAAAAAAATTGTGTGTGTGTGTGTGTGTGTGTATATTTATTTATTTATTTATATATTTATATGGTGGAGTTCCTATGAGAACCAATCTTATCCATTGAAAAATAAATTTATGGATGAGATTAATTGAGGGATTAAAAACATGTGTTTGCATATTAGACATTATGATGTGTACATATTAAGGAGGTTGGTTCCCATATAATCTCTAATGTGTATGTGTGCGTGTGTGTGTGTGTGTGTATTAACTTATAGTTGTAGAATTTATATTATATTAAAACAATAATTGGTAATTTGAGTAATAATTATGATATGATTAATATTATTAAGGTAAAAATTTATCTATGGTAAATTATTAAGTATAATTACGGTAGCATTTAATTAAAATATAATGAAATAAAAATTATTCTTATAATATAATGTCTACATACATCATTGCCATTGACTAATATAAGAAAATATATTGTGTATGCATGTGTATTGTAATAAATATTGAGAAAAAAGATAACAAAAGTTATAATGTTAGGAATATTTTTCAAAAAAATTGTATAATACAATTCTTATATCATAATGTATAACAAAAATTGTCAGAAAAAACATACATAAATATGGAGTATAACCTGGATTTAGATTTATTATGTTTTTAGATTTTAGATGTATCCACTCATCAAAAAGATACTATTTTTTGAATCGATTTGTATCCATTTAAAAAAAAAAATATTTTGTGACTATTATACCTAAATTGGGATCACCCGAGTTAGAAAAAAAACTTTTAAATTAAATCTAAAAAATCTCCCATATACAAAAATAGGTTCGGATATTATAGCAACCAATCAATGATTAACTCAAATAAAGATTAATTTTGTTAGGTCAAATAATATAATTAAATATAATTATTACGTTATGTAAATGTTCAATATTAAATTTCGAATTAATTGTTACGAACCGTAAATGTATAAATTATTCTCACTGATATGTATTAAAAAAAAAAATACTACGTAACTTTATTAAAAGTTCTATGGATCAATATTAAAATATGGAGTGGGTGACCACATAAATTTACCATAGTCACGTGAAGGGCATTAAATGCGTGTCGTGCACGTCCTTCTGTAACGCGTTTTATCCACTCCCGTGCATAAACCTACCAAAGACTTAAACCTCAGAGCTCTCAGTCTTCAGAGAAAGGAAATAAGAAAAACGTTCAGAAATCTCTCTCTCTCTCTCTCTGATCCATTGCCGGAAACCTGCAAAGCATGGCCAAAACAGCGGTGGCGGAGCCGCCGGCACCGCCATCAAATCTCAACCTCACCACCGCCGATGAATTGGAGGAGGCCCTCCCAATTTCACCCCTGGAAGCCGCACACATGTTCCAAAACGACGACGTGGTGATGGACGACTTCGACTTCGACTTCTCCTTCGACGATTTCTGCCTTCCTTTCGGTGCGGACAATTCTCTCAGCCAAAATTTCCTACCGGTTTCGCTCGACCAGGCCGGTTGTGATCCGGTGCAGGCGCAGCTTGATGTAGGCCCCACTTGTTACGTGCAACCCGGGTCCGGCTGTGAACCGATCGGGGCGTTTAAGAATTCTGCTAGCATTTTCAAGTCGTCGTCTTCAGAACTGTGTCATTTCTCCGCCGATCAGATTGCCGGAGACGCCATGCTTCTCAATTCTGTGTCGCCGGAGCTAAGCTCGACCTCTTCTAGGGTTTTGTTCGTGAACTCGCCGGAATCTCAGCAGATTTACGGAGATGTCTCCGGATACCTGAATGTTCCATCCCCTGAGTCGAATGGGTCTAATCGCGAGGCTTCTCAGCGGTCTGGAAATGAAAACCAGGGCTCCAGTGGAGATGTGGTTTTGAATTGTCCTTCGCCAGAGTCTCAGGGTTCGGAAAACTGTGGTCTCAACGTCTCTGCAGCGCCGAATTTACTGTCCACGGACTCGGATAAATCGGTAAATTCTTCTACTGACTTTGGTAATAATTCAATAAAGATTGGTGTGGTTGATCAGAAAATCAAGTTGGAGGAATTGAATGCTAATATTAACAATTGTAGTAACTCTATGTTGAAGAGGAAAAAACAGAGTGAAGACATTAATAATGTGGAGTCTAGGAGTAGCAAATATAGAAAACCTGTTGATGACACAATCACCGAGAATAACAGTGAAAATAATGCTGATATCACTAGTGAAGAGGAAGAGAAGAGGAAAACAAGATTAATGAGAAATAGGGAGAGTGCTCAGCTCTCGAGGCAAAGGAAGAAGCATTATGTTGAGGAGTTAGAGGATAAAGTGAGGACAATGCATTCAACTATCCAAGATTTGAATTCCAAGATATCTTATATAATGGCCGAAAATGCTAGTTTAAGGCAGCAGATGGGTGGGAATGGTGTGGCTGTTGCGCCCCCAATGCCTCCCCCAGGGATGTATCCACCCGTTATGTATCCGTGGATGCCATGTCCCCCACCTTATATGGTGAAGCCACAGGGGTCGCAAGTGCCATTAGTTCCTATTCCAAGGTTGAAGCCACAGCAAACAGTCTCTGCACCTAAGAGTAGTAAGAAAGTGGAGAGTAAGAAGAATGAGCCAAAGACTAAAAAGGTTGCTAGTGTTACATTCCTTGGCTTGTTGTTTTTTATAATGGTATTTGGAGGATTGGTTCCCACAATGAATGTAAGATATGGGGGAATGAGAGAGGCATTTACTGGGAATACCAGGACTGGGTACTATGAAAAGCACCCTGCAACAGTGTTGGCTGTTAATAGAACTGGACAAGGTGAGAGTTCTGCGCATGGAAAACATTATAGTGATGTTACCCATTTTGGTACGCAAGGTCATGGTGGTGGAGGAGGAAAGAAACATAGTGAGCAAGATGCTGATGAGTTTGGTCAATCAGGCAATGGTAGTGTGCCCCTTGCAGCCTCCTTATATGTTCCGAGGAATGACAAGCTTGTGAAAATTGATGGTAACTTAATCATTCATTCTGTTCTGGCAAGTGAGAAAGCCATGGCATCTCATGTGGATGCTGAAGAAAAGGGTAGTCAAGAGACAGGTCTAGCAGTTCCTGAAAATATGCCCCCTGCTATTACTGCTGGAAGACATCCTCATATGTACCAAGGTGCTGCTGAACGGCAAAGGGCTCTTGGTTCTGATTCTATGAGTAAGGACAATATGAGGTCAACGGGAGCTGATGGTAGGCTACAGCAATGGTTCAGAGAAGGCCTTGCCGGTAAAATTCAATATTCAGAATCTATTATCATTGCTAACTATCTTAGTGTTTTTATTGAATTGATGAACTTCTTTACTTGACATCTCTGCATAATTTAAGGTCTTGCAAGTAGGGCTGTCAGCCTGTAAATGAACACATCCATTTGCAAAACAAAGTTCTACTCTCTTTGCCTATTTGTTTGAGTGGCTTGATTTGTGTAGTGTATGCAATGGAATAGATTAATATCACCCACCTATTATGGACAATAAATACATAAGGAGTTTGTACGTAATGCTTATGTGTGTGTATCCATCTATTTACAGTGACCCTGATACTCATAGAGTAATTTAACGCCTCGTGAAAGACCAGCAAATCCTTGTCAACTAAGTTTTTACTTTATATCATGTATGCTGAATGTGTTATAGTGAATGAGATAGTTTGGCTTGTTTGCATTAGCTTGTTTATATTGTTTACCAAATATATCATGCATTTTTCTTGTAATATTGTGGGTGCAGGGCCGATGTTAAGCTCTGGCATGTGCAGTGAGGTGTTCCAGTTTGATGTGTCATCAGCAATAGTTCCAGCAACTTCCATGAGGAATGTGTCTCTAGAAGAAACTCGGAATACTACAAAGTCAAAAAAGGGAAGAAATAGAAGGATTCTTAATGGTCTTTCTGTTCCCCTTCCTGCATCAGCTCACAACATCTCTGAAGAAACTGCTGAAATAACTGGAAACAAAGAAAAGCTCAAAGGGAATAACAATTCACTGTCTTCAATGGTTGTTTCTGTGCTTGTTGATCCAAGAGAGGGAGGCGATGGTGACGTTGATGGCGTGATGGGAAAGAAGTCTCTTTCCCGGATTTTTGTCGTTGTACTGGTAGACAGCGTCAAGTACGTCACATACTCATGCATGCTTCCGTTCAAGGGCTCGGTCCCTCATCTAGTGACTACCTGAGGAAGGAAGAGGTGTTCAATAAAACTTATGACAGACAGCAAGTCCACCCATCTTCTGAAGCAATTTTGTAGAAAGCAAAAATGTCTAGGTAGTAGTGCTTACAGCTGAGAATAGCCATGCATGGAACTTAAAGAACCAACTCTCTGCTGGGATGAAAAACCTGATAGAGGATGACACCCTGGGAAGGGAATATCTAAGACTTTTTTATCTTATGTAGCTTCTCATGTAACCTGAACCTGAACAATGATGCAGCCATTTCTAACTTGTGTATGATAACACATATATATTTCCCTTTTGTGTTTATCAATGTAATTTATTGTTTCTTTCAGTTCCATTTGGATCTGTAACTTTAAGCTTTCAGCCATTTCTAACTCCAAATGTGCCTGCAGGCTGCAGTGTATCCTCTTTCTCTCATTAATCTTTTCTGTTTTCTGTATTTGGTCAATCTAGTAAATTAGATGATGGGTACTTTGGGGATTAATTGGAAATGGCATTGTCAAAGAGCAATACCTCTACCTTATTCTATTCATCAGATTATTTTTGTGCTTTTGGTCTCCATAGCCATAATTTATTTTTATTTTTTTAGGGACTCATAGTCTTCTATTATATACATGTTATTTTATACCAGGTAAAATAGATAAATTAACAAGTTAATTGATGAGTCTGTACATTTTATTTTAATTAATCAATAATCATTGAGCATGATCACGAGATTAATAAAGTGCATTAATTTTGTAAAAATGATTAGTGTGATTTGGCTTCGCTTCAAAGAGAATGTTTATAAATCCTGGGGCGGTTGGGCACGACAAGACAACACTAAAACTCCGTACTTTGTACATACATTCTCTCAGAAACATAAACATAGACGAAATATAATGAAATATTTATTTCTTTTTATGATTAATTATTATTATTGATTAATTGTTTATTCCGAAAATGGGAGTAATAGCATTAGAAACATCGAATTGTAGCTGGAATGACAGGAAATCAATCCAGACTGAAGCATATCACAAGAACCGAAACCTTTCCCCATAGATCTTCTTCTTCTCTTCTTCGTTGTTCAGGTTGAAACAGCAGAAGAGAGAGATAGAGAGAGAGAAAACTGTAAACTCCCCCTCTAGGGCACCACGCGACTGGATCTCCCTCCATCACATTAAAGTTTCAATCTTTATTTCTGGGTAAGTATTAAAGTTTCAATTTCACATATGCCCATTTCGCAAAAAACATTACTTTCCCACCCCCTTGTATTCTTGAATGTTTACGGCCATTTGGTGATTTTGGTTGTGGAATTGTTTAGTATTTTCCGCTAATGTAAACCCTGTTATGTTTACATCATTACTTTTTTAGGTTCTTTATTTGTTCTGTTTTTGTACTTTCCGTTGTTGTTATCAGAGAGGAGAGGGTGGATCTATTTATGGTATGATTTATTTTTTATATCTCTTTTCTCAAATACTCTGTAAATTGAAAAAAAAAACCCCATTTTTCTATTCTGGGTAAACTATGTTGAACTTGAAATATATTTCTGTTGCCATTTCATCAATTTTGATGAATGTATGCAGGGTTTGATTAGAATCATGAGTTCTAAAACTAAGAGGAGGACTGTGGCAGAGAATGGCGATACTGCCGAGGATACTGTTCTTGTTACTATGATAAACAATGGGGACGATTTAGGTCCTTTGGTGAGGCATTCTTTCGACAGTGGGAAGCCGGAAGCCCTCCTACATCAGCTTAAGAATGTGGTCAAGAAGAAAGAAGTTGAAATAGAGGAGCTTTGCAAGCTTCACTATGAGGATTTTATTGTTGCAGTGGATGAGCTTCGCGGTGTGTTAGTTGATGCAGAAGAGCTCAAAAGCGAACTTGCATCTGAAAATTTCAGGCTGCAAGAAGTTGGAAGTGCCCTGCTTTTGAAACTCGAAGAGCTTCTTGAATCCTATTCGATTAAGAAGAATGTTACAGAGGCAATTAAGATGTCCAGGAATTGTGTCCAAGTTCTGGAGCTTTGTGTCAAGTGTAATACCCACATTTCCCAGGGGCAATTTTATCCTGCTCTGAAAGCTGTAGATCTTATTGAGAAAAATTATTTGCAGAATATTCCTGTGAAGAAGCTCAAGGCAATCATAGAGGTAAGAATACCACTAATAAAGTCACACATTGAGAAGAAAGTGTGCACTGAAGTCAATGAATGGCTTGTCCATATAAGGAGTACCGCAAAAGATATTGGGCAGACTGCGATAGCATATGCATCATCCGCTCGCCAGAGGGATGAAGATATGCTAGCTCGTCAAAGGAAGGCTGAGGAACAGAGTTGTTTGGGTTTGGGAGATTTCAGTTATAGCTTGGATGTTGAAGAAATAGATGAAGAATCCATTTTAAAGTTTGATCTTACACCACTTTACCGAGCCCACCACATTCACAAATGTCTTGGATTCCCAGAGCAGTTTCGTGAATACTACTACAAAAATCGGTTCTTGCAGCTAAGTTCAGATTTGCAAATTTCCTCGGCTCAACCATTCCTTGAATCCCATCAGGGTTTCTTGGCTCAGACTGCAGGGTATTTTATTGTTGAGGATCGGGTAATGCGGACTGCTGGTGGGCTTCTATCACCAAGTCAGCTCGAGACTATGTGGGAAACAGCTGTGGCCAAAGTTACTTCAGTCTTGGAGAGGCAATTTTCCCATGTTGATAGTGCCAGTCATCTTCTCTTGGTGAAGGATTATGTGACTCTTTTTGGGGCAACCCTCAGAGATTATGGCTACGAAGTGGGCTCAATTCTTGAGACTCTCAATAGTAGCCGTGAAAAATATCATGAACTTCTTTTGGCAGAGTGTAGGCAACAAATCATGGATATCATCACCAATGATACATATGAACAGATGGTAATGAAAAAGGAGTCAGACTACCAGGCAAATGTTTTGGTATTTCATCTTCAGACCTCTGATATAATGCCCGCATTCCCTTTTATTGCTCCCTTCTCTTCTATGGTACCCGATTGCTGTCGAACTGTTAGAGCATTCATCAAGGATTCGGTTAATTATTTGTCTTATGGAAGCCAAATGAACTTTTTTGATTTTGTCAAGAAGTATTTGGATAAGCTCTTAATTGATGTCCTAAATGAAGCAATACTCGACACGATTCACAGTGGCACGACTGGTGTGTCTCAGGCTATGCAAATTGCTGCAAATATAGCTGTTCTAGAAAGAGCATGCGATTATTTTCTTCAACATGCAGCCCAACAATGTGGCATCCCTGTCCGGTCAGTTGAAAGACCTCAAGGCAGTTTAACTGCCAAGATTGTTCTCAAAACTTCTAGGGATGCTGCTTATCTTGCTTTGTTAAGCTTGGTAAATGACAAGTTGGAAGAGTTCATGTCACTCACAGAAAATGTGAACTGGACAGCAGAAGATGCTCCCCAGGAAGGAAATGAGTATATTAACGAGGTGCTTATTTACCTGGACACTCTTATGTCCACTGCTCAGCAAATTTTACCTCTTGATGCTCTGTATAAAGTTGGGAGTGGTGCACTTGAGCATATTTCCAACTCCATTCTGGGAGCTTTTCTTAGTGACTCTGTAAAAAGATTCAATGCTAATGTTGTGATTGGCATCAACCAAGATTTGAAGGCATTGGAATCTTTTGCTGATGAGAAGTTTCACAGCACCGGGTTGAGCGAGATATACAGCGAAGGAAGCTTCCGAGGATGCTTGGTAGAGGCTAGACAATTGATAAACCTTCTGTTGAGCAGTCAACCAGAGAACTTCATGAATCCTGTGATACGGCAGAGGAACTACTATGCTTTGGATTATAAAAGAGTTGCTACTATCTGTGACAAGTACAGGGATGCTGCTGATGGACTGTTTGGAAGTCTTGCAAGAGGAAATACTAAGCAAAGTGCCCGTAAAAAATCCATGGACACGCTGAAGAAAAGACTAAGGGATTTCAACTGAGAAATCGTAATATATGGATTAGAAAGTAGCTTTTTTTTCCTTAATTTTTTTTGTGATTGAAAATAAATGAATTCTTTTATTTGCTGCTGAATTTTCAGAAATGAGGAGTGTTAATTTCATTGTTCTGCACACTGTCTCTTTCCTTATTTTCAGGTGCTCTCTCTCTATCTCCTCAATCCCCCTCTCCCCAAAAGAGAAAAAAGAAAAATACTCTGTCAGGAAAAAAGAAAAAGGATTAAATGGGAGTGAAATTATTTGCAGCACATGTTTTCTAGGGCACTCATGCTATAGAACACTTTGTTCTATGCTTGACCCTCAGTTGCCTCCATGGCAATGTATAGGTTGTGTGATTTTGTACAACAATTGTTTTTAAGGTGCACTTAATTATGTTTTTCTGAGCTTTCATTGGTTTGATTTGGTTTAGAATAACTATGATATTTGATCTGCCCCCCTGCATTGTGAATTAATGTGGATTGATATTTTTAATCTAATGGATTTTGTTTATTTTCATTTGATAGATAAACAGAGGTGAGGTTCTGCACTCTTTGTGGTACATACTTGGTTTACTTCAACATCTAATTATACATCTTTATTCATTTGTTTACTTATTTTTTCTATATTTTGCAGTCTGATACTCAAATCTTTTGTTTATTAAGACATTGTTATTCTCAGTGGTTTGGTTAACTCCCTAGGTTCCCTGTGCCATGATGAATTCTAGTTTTGTTTACTTTCTGAACAAAATAATGCCCCATGATAGGTACAAGAACAATAAGTGAAAACGCCTCTTGTACCCAATGACTATCTTACTGATTTGCACTGAGTTTCACCAAAATCTAATTTCATATGCTTATATTGTTACTTTTGGTTTCTTTTCCTGGCTTATCATAGCTTACATTGTTACCTGGGCTCTCATCTTTGTCACCAATACTGACTGGACATTTTCTTCCTGTAGGGCTTATTCCAAAGACATTTCCCATTTCTGGGTTTTCTGTTTCTGCAATAATGTTTTTGCCTAAGCTTAAGTAGGCTATAGAATCACGAAAATGAAGTGAAAATGATATTTTGTCATTGAACTTATGTGACAAGGTGGAACATGAGTGTACAGTTGATGCTTGGCATGATAGCTCTTAGGTGTTTGATTTGTTAGCATTATATATTTTATGTTATGTTTAGCTTGGCATGATACTCTTTACAGGTTCTGATTTGCTGGCAATTTTCTGAGTGTGATAATTGATTTTATTGAAGTGTAGAGTGTCAAGCTGTTGTATCATGCAGCATTTGTGACTGTTGTATCATGCAGCATTTGTGAAGGAAGATGCACAAAATGACACTCTTTCCCCTATAGCCACAGTCTTTCTCTGTTAGTTGAACCAAGTGTACCTATTATAGATTTATAGGTGAGGGCATAACTCGATTGTTTTGACTAATATATGAGAGAACAATGTATATTTGTATATTTCTCTGTGTATAGAACTGTACAGACTACCACTATTTATACAAGAATAGAGAAAACCCTAATGGGCTTATCTATAAACGGGCTTAGGGTTTAACACTAAATAAGTTAATAGTTTTGTTTTTCTGGCAGTTGCAGGATGCAAAGTTCGATTCTTACCAAGGGTATGGAATTGACCTTGTTGTAGGTACTAGTGTATCTGACTAATCTAGATAAGTTAAATAGTTTTGTTTCGCTGACAGTTGTAGGATGCAAAGTTCGATTCTTACCAAGGGGTATGGAATTGACCTTGTTGTAGGCACTAGTGTATTTGACTAATCTAAAGAAGTTAATAGTTTTGTTTCGCTGACAGTTGCAAGATGTAAAGTTCGATTCTTACTAAGGGGTATGGAATTAACCTTATTGTAGGCACTAGTGTATCTGACTAATCTAAAGAAGTTAATAGTTTTGTTTCGCTGACAGTTGTAGGATGCAAATTTCAATTCTTACCAAGGGATATGGAATTGGCCTTGTTGTAGGTACTAGTGTATCTGACTAATCTAAAGAAGTTAATAGTTTTGTTTCGATGATAGTTGCAGGATGCAGAGTTCAATTTTTACCAAGGGGTATGGAATTGACCTTGTTGTAGGTACTAGTGTATATGACTAATTTAAATAAGTTAATAGTTTTGTTTCGCTGACAGTTGCAAGATGCAAAGTTCGATTCTTACCAAGGGGTATGGAATTGGTCTTGTTGTAGAAACTAGTGTATCTGACTAATCTAAAGAAGCTAATAGTTTTGTTTCGCTCAGTTGTAAGATGCAATGTCCGATTTTTACTAAGGGGTATGGAATTAACCTTGTTGTAGGCATAAGTGTAGTTTCAGAACAAAACAAGAACAGTAAGGACTTTCGAGATTGGGATGCGATACTTTGAGGATTTTCGAGATTCGGGTATGATTTTTTTTGTCTTGTGTATGTAGGTATGTGGAGATGGAGGAATGATGGGTGATGTGATATAAAGCTCACCCAGGTAGTGTGCAACCACCTAGTTCACACACTACAAACCTTGATAAGGATGAATATAATGCAGCAGCACAGATCAAAACACTGTAACATATCTTTCTACTTTTTCTTCTAGGATACATATGTTGGCTAGGCATCCTTAGCAAACCCAAAGTCCATTGACTAGTTTGGGAGTAGTGTCTAGAAGAAAACAAGGGTGGGGGTAGTGGGTGTGGGGACTGCATTTGACTGGATTCCAAATTGGGCAGCCTCACAGACCATTTAGCAGCAACTTGCATTGTCACTCTTTGATCCTTGGGGCTGTGGGACATATAAAAATCTTTATATGTATATATATATACATATGATTTTTGTACTTTTTCTCCTACACCAAACACGTATGTCTCCAGCATAGGTAAGCAAATATGTCAGCTAAAATGTGCTACTTTTTCGCTAATCACCATCTCATATGGTTGTCAACCATTCTTCAAACTTGTTTATTTGTGTTTTTTTTTTTTTTTCCGTTTGTAGTTTTGTGAAAATTATATAAGTTGATAGATAACTTAAAATATCAGCGAGCTTTTGAACATAATCATGTTAGCATTAGTGCGCTTTATTCCATTGATACTCGTTGAGGTTGGATGAAATAGCTCATGTGTTGTTCTAAGTAGCTATAGTGTTTGATTTGGTTAGAACTATAATTAGAACCACTCAACTATTATTATTATTTTTTTTTTTTTTTTTTGGGGGTGGGGGGAGTTTGAAATATCTAAAATCAAAATGCCTAACAGAAGATGTATTATTGGCAATATAGTTATGAACAAATTTTAGTAGGCACCTTTAAAGGGAATGATTATCTACTTTTCCACCAAATAGAAGTAGGTATTTCCATTCATTTGTGCATGCAGGTGTTTTTGTTTTTGTTTTGTTTTGTTTTTTTTTTTTTTTCAAATTATGATATTTTAAAAATATTTATTACTAAACTATCTATTTTTATTTAAAAAAATATCGTATTTTTAAATATGAAAATATTAGCATTTATGATAATTTTAAACAGTTAATATTAATGATAATATTAAAGAATTAATATATTAAATAATAAGTTTAACGTAAATTTGAGTATTGTAGATGCTATCCAGTTAAAAACTTTAAATTTCATATTTGTGCCCCACTTCAATTATTGTGAACAATGACTTTCTTTGATGACACTTTTTAAAAAACTTTATTTAATCGCTTTACTATTATATTGCAGTTTTACTGTTTTAGCATTGAAAACTTGTTAGGAATTAATTTTTTTAAAAATAGATATATATATATATATATATATATATATATATATATTTTTGAAACTGGTCGATTTATTTTATATAGTGCATGATATGACTAGATTAAAAATATCAGCGCGCGAACTATTATATATGTAGTGTGATGACACATTTGTTACCATTCTAAATGGATGGTCATAAGATCGAAAGTATAGAACAAACAAATATTACCTTATAAAGAATCATCATGAGACTTTCAAAAATTTATTAAAATACTCCGTATCAAATTTTTGTAATAAAAACATAACATATTATATATCTTAATAATGACAATTTAAAGGTACAATGACATTTGCGTAGCCGGGAGCCAATCTCTGGGGTTGCTACTTGGCTTCCTAGTCTCTAGGGTCGGACATGACCAGGTCCCATAGTGTGACGGACAGTGGTGTACAAATTTCATAAATTAATGAATTGACCGTCATATGACTAACCAGCGATTACTAGCGATTCTGGCTTCATGGAAGTGAGTTGCAACCTACAATCCGAACTGAAGGTCGATTTTTTAGGTTAGCTCACCCTCGCGGAATTACAACCCTTTGGGTGCATAAAAGAAGTTTCTAGTGTTGGGTAGTGAATTTGTGGTCTCAAATAACGTACGTACGCCACTGTAGGCTAAGGCTGTCCCCCATACCCGCCTGCCGGGCCGTCACACCAATATAATGTAACAACACCAAAGTGGTTCAATTCTGTGGCAGATTTAACGTAACCATATCTCATCATCATCATCATATCATATCTCTCCAATATAATCTCCCATCTCCCACTGAATAATACAAATTCAAAAAACCAATAATTCATTGACAGATTGAATGTCAGTTACCATATATCTTCACTCTTTCATCGATCATGACATGCATTTCTGAAAACATTAGTGTGAACCCTTTGAAGAATATACAGCCGCAAAGTAAACAGACAAAACTCTAACAAATGAATGAAAGGTAATTAACGTAACGATGTTCATACTTAGCTTAGACATTTACAGGCACTTGTTTCTTAATCAGTCCAGAACATCGTACGTTGTACATATCATCGTGTTTGACGAAATACATAAGCCTACAAATTAAACCAAGGAAAAAAAAAAAAGAACCCATTAATGGAGTCTGTATCAGAACTATACGATTGATTATGGTTGTCTGATTATATATTGATGATATTTTACGCCATTGAGATAGGGATCGGATGGAGATCGAACTAATTAGTAAATAATGCAAGAATTGAAGCACCCAGAAAAGGAAAAGGAAAAAGGATATGATTTTAGAAATTTGATTTTTATTTATTTATTTATTTTTTTGTGTGGTGTAAAGGCCAATGATATGATATGATTGTTCTTCAATTCTCTTCTGAAAATACACGTACGCATGCAGCAGCATGTGGTGTTAGGCAACGACAGGAATTGGAGCTGAGGTAGTTAAAAGCATATATATTGGGTAAATGACAGAAATGATCCAAATTAAAATGAGAAAGATCAAAATAAGACACTTTTTAAAGTTATACAATATAGGAAAAAACTCAACCGAATGAGATAGTTCAAGTAGCAAATGAGTTCTCTTTGTGGGGGAAGAACTTCCAGAGAATCTGGGTTTGATCTCAGAGTAAGTGGGTGGGTGGCTGAGCCTAGAACACCTCATGGATTTCCCAACAAAAATATAGGATAAAACTCATTTGTGACTTGAGTNTTTTTTTTTTTTTTTTTTTTTTTTTTTTTTTTTTTTTAAATTCAAAATGAATTTTCTAAAATACAATAAACACATGTGTTTCTCGTATTTTAGCAAAAAAAAAAAAAAATCATTTTGAATATTTGGAAAATCCATTTGTGACTTGTGTTTATGACAAGAAACTCAAATCTCAAATGATTTTTTTTTTCTATATTATACAACTTTGAAAAGTGTCTTATTTTAATCTCTTTTTCTCATTTTGAATCGTTATTTCTGTCAAAAACCCAAACATATATGATCGATGACTGTATAAAATGATGTCTGTGTCAACATTGTCGGTTTTCCCTCTCAAGTTTCTGCAGATTCCATGAATACATAGATCACCTAGCTAAATAATGCCATGCATATATAGTTGTTTTTTGTACCTTTTACAACCAGCTATAATACAACATACATACATACATATGATATGATTCCAGCAAAAGATGTTCAACTCCATGTCTCCATCTCTTTAATTAACAACTTTATACTATACGTCTAAGCAAGTCTTTTATATATATATATATATATATATATATATATATATATATATATATATAATTCATTTCCCATGCGATGGCTTTAGGTGCGTAATTTTTTCTTAAGGTGCGTGATATATATGCTTTAAGGTGCCTGAGTTTTTGAAACTTAAGGTGCGTAATTTTAAAACCTTAGGTGCGTGGTTTGTGTTCTTAAGGTGCGTGGCTTGTGTATTTAAGGTGCGTAGTGTGTTCTCAACTGATTTAAAAATTTTATATTTTGGTGGTGCATTAAGTGTTGCTGAGTGGTGCACTTATGAGTGCTCTGTAGTTAGAGCTGTCAATACGGGCTGGCGGGGCGGGGCGGGCCAAAGCCCCGCGGGCCTAAGCGGGGCGGGCAGAAAAAGCCCGCTCTTTGGCGGGCTTGAGTTTTGTTGCCCAGCCCCGCCCCGCCTAAGGCCCGCGGGCTAGGCGGGCCCCCGCCTATTTTTT